>NC_041385.1:50117485-50134251 GCF_002162155.2 Triticum dicoccoides
TGGTGCAGTGGCGGCGGCAAGGAGCGGCAGGCGGCGACGCGGCTCGGCGGGAGGCGGCGGCGCGGCTGCAGGCGGCGAGGTGGGTGGTGGTGGCTGGGGGGGGCTCGGGGTATTTAAGAGATGGGGGGCGGCGACTTGGAGGAGGGGGCATGGCGGGTGCGGAGGAGTCCGGCTCGGACTCTTGTCCGAGTCGGCGGCGGCGGCGGCGTGCATCCTGGCGGGAGACGGCGGCGGTGAGATGGGCCGGCCCGGCTGGGTTTCAGCCCAGTCGGCGCTGGAAGTTTTTTTTTAAAACAATTCCGCCGAACAGAAAATAAACCCAAGAAATTAAAATAAAAATCTAAAAATGCCAAAACAAATTTTCACCGACTAAATAAAATATTTAGAACGAGAAGAACATTTTCTTGGCCCTAAATTGCAATTTTGAAAAACGTACAATTTTTCTAATGCAATTAAAATTGCGATAAAATCCGAATAAAATCAAATGTTTGATTTTAATATTTTTCCTCCAATATTTCAATTATTTTGGAGAAGTCATATTATCTCCTCTCATATATTTTAATATGAAATATTTTTTGAAGAGAAAAATAATTAAAACCAAAATCCTCGTTTCAATATTTGATAGAAATCAAATACGAAAACCGGGAAATCCCCAACTCTCTCCGAGGGTCCTTGAGTTGCTTAGGATTTCGAGGATCGTGAAACGAAAGTGAAATAAAATATGTTATGCAAGAATGATCTATGTATAACATTCCAAATTGAAAATTTGGGATGTTACAAACCTACCCCCCTTAAGATGAATCTCGCCCTCGAGATTCGGGTTGGCTAGAAAATAGGTGTGGGTGGTCTTTGCGAAGATCATCCTCTCATTCCCAGGTGGCTTCATCCTCGGTATGGTGGCTCCACTGAACTTCGCAAAACTTGATAACCTTGCTGCGGGTGACTCGACTGGCAAACTCAAGAATCCTAACTGGCTTCTGCTCATAAGTCAAATCACTGTCCAACTGAATCGCCTCCAAGGTACTGTATCTCTTAACGGTATATCAGTTATCTCAGCATGACACTTCTTCAACTGTGAAACGTGAAAAACATAATGAACTCCTGACAGTCCTTCAGGTAACTCCAACTTGTAGGCAACTTCTCCCATCCGTTCCAAAACACGATACGGTCCTACAAATCTCGGGCCTAACTTTCCCTTAACTCCAAAACGTTTCACTCCTCGCAAGGGTGATACTCGCAGATATGCTCTGTCTCAAATTTCATAGGTTACCTCCTTGCGTTTCGAATCTGCATAACTCTTCTGCCTGGACTGAGCTATCTTCAGTCTATCTCGAATCAACTTAACTTTCTCTTCAGACTCCTTGATCAAATCTGGTCCAAACAACTGTCGGTCTCCTACTTCATCCCACATCAGTGTCGTTCTACACCTTCATCCATACAGGGCTTCGAACGGTGCCATCTTCAAACTGGCTTGGTAGCTATTGTTGTATGAGAACTCTGCGTAAGGCAAATTGTCATCCCAACTAGATCCATAATCTAGCGCACAAGCTCTCAGCATATCCTCCAGAATCTGATTGACTCTCTCGGTCTGTCCATCGGTCTGCCTATGAAATGCTGTACTGAACTCCAATCCCGTTCCAAAAGTATGGTGCAGCTGATGCCAAAACTTTGAGGTAATCTGGGTTCCTCTATCTGATACGATGGTCCTTGGAACTCCATGAAGACATACGATCCTGGTCATATATACCTTGGCCAACTTCGCACTTGTATAAGTTGTTTTCACTGGGATAAAGTGTGCCACTTTGGTCAAGCGATCTACTACTACCCAGATTGAATCATATCCTGACTTGGCCTGGGGCAATCCGGTGATAAAATCCATGCCAAGCTTATCCCACTTCCATTCGGGTATCGGCATAGGCTGTAGCAATCCCGCTGGCTTCTGATGCTCTGCCTTCACTCTCTGACATACATCACATACTGCTACATACTCAGCAATATCCTTCTTCATACCCGTCCACCAGAAACGTTCCTTCAAATCCAAATACATCTTGGTGTTTCCAGGGTGTATCGAGTATGGTGAGTAATGAGCCTCCTCAAGTATCAACTTTCTGATCTTTGTGTTATTGGGCACATAAACTCGGTCCTCAAACCATAAGGTGTCGTGCTCATCCTCACGAAAACCTTTGGCCTTTCCTTTGCTCATTCTCTCTTTTATCTCGGCAATCTCCTTGTCATCCTTTTGAGCTTCTCGAATCTTTCCTAACAATGTAGACTGAACCTCCATTGTTGCCACAAAACCTCTAGGAACAATCTCCAATCGAAGTTCCCTGAGATCCTCTGCTAACTCCTTTGGTAATCCCGTACTCTCTAAGGTATTAGCGTAACTCTTCCGGCTCAAAGCGTCTGCTACAACATTGGCCTTTCTGGATGATAGTGCAGTTTCATGTCATAATCCTTTATAAGCTCCGACCATCTCCTCTGCCTAAGGTTCAGGTCCTTCTGTGTGAAGATGTACTTCAAACTCTTATGATCCGTGTACACATCACAACGGTTCCCGATAAGATAATGTCTCCAAGTCTTGAGCGCATGTACTACTGGGGCTAACTCCAAATCATGCGTGGCATAATTCAACTCATGCGGCTTCAGTTGTCACGAGGCTTACGAAACAACTCTTCCGTCCTGTATAAGCACACTTCCAAGTCCTAATCGAGAGGCGTCGCAATACACTTGGAATTCCTTACGTATATCTGGCAGAATAAGCACTAGGGATGTAGTCAAACGTTTCTTCAATTCCTGAAAACTTGCCTCACATTCTTCCGTCCATCTGAATTTAGTATCTTTCTTCAACAGCTCCGTCATGGGCTTCGCAATCTTGGAAAAATTCTCAATGAACCTCCGGTAATATCCTGCGAGTCCAAGAAAACTGCGGATCTCGCTAACTGAAGTGGGTGCCAACCATTCAGTGACTGACTGAACCTTGGTGGGATCTACTGCTATACCCTCTCCTGATATAACATGTCCAAGGAATCCAACTTCCTTTAACCAAAATTCACATTTGCTGAACTTGGCATACAACTGATGTTCCCTGAGTTTCTCAAGAACTAAACACAAATTCTCCTTGTGCTCCTCTTCATTCTTCGAGTATACCATGATATCATCAATGAACACCATAACAAACTTATCCAAGTATTCCATAAACACCTTGTTCATCATGATCATGAAATAGGCAGGGGCGTTAGTCAGTCCGAATGACATGACTGTATACTCATATAACCGTACCTAGTGGTGAATGCTGTCTTTGGTATATCCTTCTCCCGAATCTTCAATTGGTGATATCCTGATCGCAGATCGATCTTTGAAAATACCTTAGCTCCTTGCAACTGGTCAAACAAATCATTGATCATCGGCAGTGGGTACTTGTTCTTGATCGTCACTTCATTCAATGTCCGATAATCAACAACCATCCTCAACGATCCATCCTTCTTCTCAACCAAGAGCACTGGTGCTCCCCATGGTGATGAACTTCGTCGGATGTAACCTCTCTCCAATAATTCCTTGGTCTGCTTCTTGATTTCCTCCAGATCATTCGCGGGCATTCGATAGGGTCTCTTGGATATTGGCCCCTTCCTAGCAATAGCTTTATCAAAAACTCGATGTCTCAATCCGGTGGCATGCCTAGTAACTCCTCTGGGAAAACATCCGGGTAATCCTTCACAACAGGCACTTCCTCCTGAACGACTCCCGTGAGAGAATTTACTTGACTCCTTCTAGGCGCATGCCTTGACACATACTTGATCCTTTTTCCCTCCGGGGTGGTGAGATAAATCGACTTACTAGCACAGTCAATGCTTCCTCCATACTTTGACATCCAGTCCATGCCTAATATCACATCCAATCCTTGTGACTCCAAGATTATTAGGTCGGACGGAGAAACATGGTTGCCAATGGTTAGGGGTATCTGGTCGCACCATCGACTAGCCATATACTCTGCTCCAGGTGAACTCACTAACAGAGGGGCCCTAAGGGTTTGGGTTGGTAGTTTAAACTTATCCATGAATCCCCTTGATATGTATGAATGCGATGCACCAGTATCATAAAGAACAAGAGCGGTAAACGACTTAACCAAAAACTTACCTATAACCGCGTCTGGCTGCTCTTCAACCTCCTCCACGTTAACGTGGTTCACTTGTCCTTTGTTGAATGGATTGGGTTTCTTCCCAGCGCTCCCATTTCCGTTTCCATTCTTCCCTTCAGAGCACTCAGTGGCATAGTGTCCAGTCTTCCCACACTTGAAACAAGTAACGTGACTTAGATCTCTTTTGGTGGGTATGGCTGGGTTAGTGCTGTTCTGGTTGTTGCTTGCTCCGTTCCCATTCCCATTCTTGTGGCCATTGTGGTTATGAGAACTTCCTCCATTGTGGTTATGGCCTCCATGGTTATGAATAAGTTCTCCCGAGTTCGGGGTGAAACGGGGCTTCTATCGAGCTCCTGAGTTGAACTTCCCTTGTCCATACTTCCTCTTGCGGCTATCAATCTGCTGTTTCTTCCCTTCAATCATAAGAGCCTTATCTACCAACCCCCGGTAGTTGTTGAATGTTGCCACCATCAATTGCATGCTCATCTCATCATTCAGCCCTTCCATAAACTTCTCCTGCTTCGCGGCATCTGTGGCCACATCATCAGGGGCATAGCGAGATAACTTGCTAAATTCATCCACGTACTGAGCTACCGTACGGTTCCCCTGGCGTAAGTTGCGAAACTCACGCTTCTTCATGCTCATAGCTCCAGCTGAGACATGGGCTGTGCGAAAAGCTTGCTGAATTTGATCCCAAGTGACATTGGCTATGGGAAAAGTGACCGTGTAATTCTCCCACCATGAGGCTGCTGGTCCATCCAATTGATGTGCGGCAAAACGCACCTTCTCAGCATCTGTGCAACCTGCGGTGGTCAACTCCCTTCCTATACGGCGTAGCCAATCATCAGCAACTATCGGCTCAGTGCTACTGGAAAACATCGGCGGCTGCAACCTCAGGAAACGGGCTAAATTGTCAACTAGCGGCGGCGGTGTGTTGTTGTTGTTGTTGTTGTTGTTGTTGTTGTTGTTGTTGTTGTTGTTGTTGTTGTTGTTGTTGTTGTTGTTGTTGGCCTGATTCTGAACTAACATCTGCATCAAGGCATTCTGCTGCTGGACCAACTGAGTGAGCTCCGGTGGGAAGACAAATCCGGTGTCACGTCTCGGAGGCATCTGGTGGGTTTAGAGGGAAGAGATTAGAATAGAATGTGGTCTAAGGGAAAAACACTACCCATATGCACATGAGACAAACATATCCAATCATATCACTCAATCAATCAAGGGCATACAAACGGTCTAGAACTATCGTTAAAGTGCTCAACTACTACTATATATACATGGGGGAATACTACTAATCATATGGTGGTCATCTAGAAATTTTGATCGGTGGAAGACTCCATGATGTCCGCTCCAGCTTCATCTTCAAAGTCATACTCACTGGGGTCAGAGTCGGTGTCGTCGATGATGATGTAGTTCTCCAGGCAAGTAGGATCGTCGTCATCGTCTCTTGGTGCAGGGTCTCCCATGAATACTCCCATCTTCTTTACCAGGTTGTCGTTCTTCTCCAATAGTGTCGTAATTTCCTCCTCATATCCATCGCGTGTAAACTTGAGTTCTTCTTCTAGCTCGATAATCCTTGTCTTCGCCTTCTTCAATTCTATCATGTCTGCACACATTTGATTCTCCTGACGTCGAATGTGCTGGTTTAACTCCTGGATGAAAGCTGCAATGGACCTGTCCTTCTTGGTACTGATCATCTCCCATTGCTCATCTCGGCGACCACATATCTGGTAAATAGTGTCCTTAAGATCCTTGTTGTAGACTTCTCCAATGCGTCCCATGGTAATGTGGGCTACCATACTCTTGCCTAGACACCAGGTGGGTGCTTCAAAAGAAAATTATATGGGCTTAGTGGTTGGCGAGAATGTCCTTCCTCGAACTTGTACTTGAATCATCCAGCGCTCCTCTTTTGGTAAAGTGGCGTTGTAGGTCCCGGTGAAGCTTGGTATTCCGATGTTTAGGTACCTAGTTACTTCCTTCAAGTGGCGTCCAAAGGGTGTGTCTTCATCCGGCTGTGTAAGCTTGTTCTTCAATTCTGCCATCCTAAAGAGTGGAAAAATGGAGAGGAGTCAGAAATGAGTAGAGACGAGTGACTGATACGTCTCCAAGGTATCTCTAATTTTTGATTTCTCCATGATACTTTATCTACTGTTTTGGACTATATTGGGCTTTATTTTCCACTTTTATATTATTTTTGGGACTAACCTATTAACCGGAGGCCCAGCCTAGAATTGCTGTTTTTTGCCTATTTCAGTGTTTCGAAGAAACGGAATATCAAACGGAGTCCAAACGGAATGAAACCTTCGGGAATGTGATTTTCTCACCGAACGTGATCCAGGAGACTTGGACCCTACACCAAGGAACAAAAGAGGTGGTCACGAGGGTGGGGGCGCCCCCCTAGGGCGCGCCCCCTACCTCGTGGGCCCCCTGTTGCTCCACCGACGTACTCCTTCCTCCTATATATACCTACGTACCCCCAAACGATCAGAACAGGGGCCAAAAACCTAATTCCACCGCCGCAACTTCCTGTATCCACGAGATCCCATCTTGGGGCCTGTTCCGGAGCTCCGCCGGAGGGGGCATCCACCACGGAGGGCTTCTACATCATCACCATAGCCCCTCCGATGAAGTGTGAGTAGTTTACTTCAGACCTTCGGGTCCATAGCTAGTAGCTAGATGGCTTCTTCTCTCTTTTTGGATCTCAATACAATGTTCTCCCCCTCTCTCGTGGAGATCTATTCGATGTAATCTTCTTTTTGCGGTGTGTTTGTTGGGACCGATGAATTGTGGGTTTATGATCCAGATTATCTATGAATAATATTTGAATCTTCTCTGAATTCTTTTATGTTTGATTGGTTATCTTTGCAAGTCTCTTGGAATTATCCGTTTGGTTTGGCAACCTAGATTGGTAGTTCTTGCAATGGGAGAAGTGCTTAGCTTTGGGTTCAATCTTGCGGTGTCCTTACCCAATGACAGAAAGGGTTGCAAGGCACGTATTGTATTGTTTCCATCGAGGATAACAAGATGGGTTTTTTATCATATTGCATGAATTTATCCCTCTACATCATGTCATCTTGCTTAAGGCGTTACTCTGTTTTTAACTTAATACTCTAGATGCATGCTGGATAGCGGTCGATGAGTGGAGTAATAGTAGTAGATGCATGCAGGAGTCGGTCTATTTGTCTCGGACATGATGCCTATATACATGATCATACCTAGATATACTCATAATTATGCTCAATTCTGTCAATTGCTCAACAGTAATTTGTTCACCCACCGTAGAATACTTATGCTCTTGAGAGAAGCCACTAGTGAAACCTATGGCCCCCGGGTCTATTCTCATCATATCAATCTCCATCACTTTAATACTTGCTTTGTTTTTACTTTGCCTTTTACTTTTCACTTTGCATCTCTATACCAAAAATACCAAAAATATTATCTATCATCTCTATCAGATCTCACTCTCGTAAGTGACCGTGAAGGGATTGACAACCCCTAATCACGTTGGTTGCGAGGAGCTATTGTTTTGTGCAGGTACGAGGGACTTGTGTGTGGCCTCCTACTGGATTGATACCTTGGTTCTCAAAAACTGAGGGAAATACTTACGCTACTTTGCTGCATCATCCTCTCCTCTTCGGGGAAATCCAGCGCAGTGCTCAAGAGGTAGCAAGAAGAATTTCTGGTGCTGTTGCCGGGGAGGCTCACGCAAGAGCAAGTCAAGCACCATACCAAGTACCCATCACAATCCCTATCTCCCCCATTACATTATTTGCCATTTGCCTCTCGTTTTCCTCTCCCCCACTTCACCCTTGCCGTTTTATTTGCCCTCTCTTTCCCAATCTCCTCCTCTTTTTCCCATTGCCTTTTGCTCGTCCGCTTGCCTTTTGTTTGCTCGTGTGTTGGATTGCTTGTTTGTTGTGATGGCTCAAGATACTACCAAATTGTGTGACTTCACCAATACCAATAATAATGATTTCCTTAGCACTCCGATTGCTCCTCTTGCCAATACTGAATCTTGTGAAATCAATACTACTTTGTTGAATCTTGTTATGAAAGATCAATTCGCCGGCCTTCCTAGTGAAGATGCCGCTACTCATCTGAATAGCTTCGTTGATTTATGTGATATGCAAAAGAAAAAAGATGTCGATAATGATGTCGTTAAATTGAAGCTATTTCCTTTTTCGCTTAGAGATCGTGCTAAAGTGTGGTTATCATCTTTGCCTAAAAATAGTATTGATTCTTGGAACAAGTGCAAAGATGCTTTTATCTCTAAGTATTTTCCTCCCTCTAAGATTATCTCTCTTAGGAACGATATTATGAATTTTAAGCAACTTAATCATGAACATGTTGCACAAGCTTGGGAGAGAATGAAATTAATGATACGTAATTTTCCTACTCATGGTTTGAACTTATGGATGATTATACAAAAATTTTATGCCGGATTGAATTTTGCTTCTAGAAATCTTTTAGATTCGGCCGCGGGAGGCACTTTTATGGAAATCACTCTAGGAGATGCTACTAAACTTCTAGATAATACTATGGTTAATTATTCTCAATGGCACAGTGAAAGATCTACTAATAAAAAAGTGCATGCGATAGAAGAAATTAATGTTTTGAGTGGAAAGATGGATGAACTTATGAAATTATTTGCTACTAAGAGTGTTTCTTCTGATCCTAATGATATGCCTTTATCTACTTTGATTGAGAATAATAATGAATCTATGGATGTGAATTTTGTTGGTAGGAATAATTTTGGTAACAACGCGTATAGAGGGAATTTTAATCCTAGGCCTTATCCTAGTAATCCTTCTAATAATTATGGAAATTCCTACAACAACTCTTATGGGAATTTTAATAAGATGCCCTCTGAATTTGAGACTAGTATTAAAGAATTTATGAGTTCGCAAAAGAATTTTAATGCTTTGCTTGAAGAGAAATTTCTTAAGGTTGATGATTTGGCTAGGAACGTTGATAGAATTTCTCTTGAAATTGATTCTTTAAAGCTTAGATCTATTCCTCCTAAGCATGATATCAATGAGTCTGTCAAAGCTATGAGAATTTCCATTGATGAGTGCAAAGAAAGAACCGGTAGGATGCGTGCTTTCAAAGATGCCTTTATTAAAGCGTGTTCTTCCAATTCCTATGAAAATCAAGATGAAGATTTAAAAGTTATTGATGTGTCCCCCATTAAATCTTTGTTTTGCAATATGAATCTTGATGAAACTGAATATGATCTTCCTTTACCTAGAAGGCGTTCTAAGAATTCGGAGTTTTTAGATCTTGATGATGAAATTGACAAATGTGGGATTGAAATAAACAAAGACCTAGATGTTGCTAAACCCACTTTATTGGATCTCAAGGAATTTAATTATGAAAATTTCTCTTTAATTGATTGTATTTCCTTGTTGCAATTCGTGCTAAATTCTCCTCATGCTTATAGTCAAAATAAGGCCTTTACCGAACACATTGTTGATGCGTTGATGCAATCTTATGAAGAAAAACTTGAGTTGAAAGTCTCTATCCCTAGAAAGCTCTATGATGAGTGGGAACCAACTATTAAAATTAAAATTAAAAATTATGAGTTTCATGCCTTGTGTGATTTGGGTGCTAGTGTTTCCACAATTCCCGAAAATTTGTGTGATTTGCTAGATTTCCATGACTTTGATGATTGCTCTCTAAACTTGCATCTTGCGGATTCCACTATTAAAAAGCCTATGGGAAGAATTAATGATGTTCTTATTCTTGCAAATAGGAATTATGTGCCCGTAGATTTTATCATTCTTGATATAGATTGCAATCCTTCATGCCCTATTATTCTTGGTAGACCTTTCCTTAGAACGATTGGTGCAATTATTGATATGAAGGAAGGGAATATTAGATTCCAATTTCCATTAAAGAAAGGCATGGAACACTTACCTAGAAAGAAAATAAAATTACCATATGAATCTATCATGAGAGCCACTTATGGATTGCCTACCAAAGATGGCAATACCTAGATCTATCCTTGCTTTTATGCCTAGCTAGGGGCGTTAAACGATAGCGCTTGTTGGGAGGCAACCCAATTTTATTTTTATTTTTTTTGTTTTTGCTTCTGTTTAGGAATAAATAATCCATCTAGCCTCTGTTTAGATGTGGTTTTATGTTTTAATTAGTGTTTGTGCCAAGCTAGACCTATTGGATCTTCTTGGATGATAGTTATTTGATCTTGCTGTAATTTCCAGAAACTTTGCGGTTAGTGACCGAATTGTTAAAAATCACCAGAACGTGATAAAATACTGATTCCAATTTATGATGATCAATAAACAAATTTTCTAGATCGTCTAATTTTTGTAGATTTTTTGGAGTTCCAGAAGTTTGCGTTAGTTACAGATTACTACAGACTGTTATGTTTTTGACAGATTCTGTTTTTCGTGTGTTGTTTGCTTATTTTGATGAATCTATGGCTAGTAAAATACTCCCTCCGTTCCTAAATAATTGTCTTTCTAGAGATTTCAACAAGTGACTACATACGAAGCAAAATGAGTGAATCTACACTCTAAAACATGTCTACACACATCCGTATGTTATAGTCCATTTGAGATGGCTAGAAAGACAATTATTTGGGAACGGAGGGAGTAGTTTATAATCCATGGAGAAGTTGGAATACAGTAGGTTTAACACCAATATAAATAAAAAATGAGTTCATTACAGTACCTTAAAGTAGTCTTTTGTTTTCTTTCTCTAACGGAGCTCACGAGATTTCTATTGAGTTTTGTGTTGTGAAGTTTTCAAGTTTTGGGTAAATTCTTTTGATGGATTATGGAACAAGGAGTGGCAAGAGCCTAAGCTTGGGGATGCCCATGGCACCCCCAAGATAAACCAAGGACACCAAAAAGTCAAAGCTTGGGGATGCCCCGGAAGGCATCCCCTCTTTCGTCTACTTTCATCGGTAATTTACTTGGAGCTATATTTTTATTCACCACATGATATGTGTTTTGCTTGGAGTGTCTTGTATTATTTGCGTCTTTGCTTGTTAGTTTAACACAATCATCCTTGCTGTACACACCTTTTGAGAGAGCCATACATGAATTGGAATTTGATGGAATACTCTATGTGCTTCACTTATATCTTTTGAGCTTGATAGTTTTGCTCATAGTGCTTCACTTATATCTCTTGAGCATGATAATTTTTGCTCTAGCGCGTCGGTGGTGGATTTGTTTTAAAGAAACTATTGATCTCTCATGCTTCACTTAGATTATTTTGAGAGTCGTTAATAGCATGGTAATTTGCTTAATATTAATATACTTGGTATTCAAGATATGTGAAACTTTCTTTTGAGTGCGTTGAATACTAAGAAAAGTTTGATGCTTGATAATTTTTTTGAGATATGAAGATGGTGATATTAGAGTCATGCTAGTTGAGTAGTTGTGAATTTAAAGAGTACTTGTGTTGAAGTTTGTGATTCCCGTAGCATGCACGTATGGTGACCGTTATGTGATGAACTCGAAGCATGATTTATTTATTGATTGTCTTCCTTATGAGTGGCGGCCGGGGATGAGCGATGGTCTTTTGCTACCAATCTATCCCCCTAGGAGCATGCGCGTAATACTTTGCTTTGATAACTTCTAGATTTTTGCAATAAGTATATGAATTCTTTATGACTAATGTTGAGTCCATGGATTATACGCACTTTTCCCATCCTTCCACCATTGCTAGCCTCTCTAATACCGCGCACTTTTTGCCGGTATCATACACCCACCATATATCTTCCTCAAAACAGCCAACATACCTACCTATCATGGCATTTCCATAGCCATTCCGAGATATATTGCCATGCAACTTTCTACCATTCCGTTTATTATGACACGCTCCATCATTGTCATATTACTAGCATGATCATGTAGTTGACATCGTATTTGTGGCAAAGCCACCCTTCATAATTCTTTCATACATCTCACTCTTGTTTCATTGCATATCCCGGTACACCGCCGGAGGCATTCATATAGAGTCATACTTTGTTCTAAGAATCGAGTTGTAATTGTTGAGTTGTAAGAAAAATAAAAGTGTGATGATCATCATTCTTTAGAGCATTGTCCCAAGTGAGGAAAGGATGATGGAGACTATGATTCCCCCACAAGTCGGGATGAGACTCCGACGAAAAAAAGAGAAAAATGAAAAAAAGAGGCCATAAAAAATATAGAAAAGGCCCAAAAAATGAGAGAAAAAGAGAGAAGGGACAATGCTACTATCCTTTTACCACACTTGTGCTCCAAAGTAGCACCAAGATCTTCATGATAGAGAGTCTCTCATTTTGTCACTTTCATATACTAGTGGGAATTTTTCATTATAGAACTTGGCTTGTATATTCCAATGATGGGCTTCCTCAAATGCCCTAGGTCTTCGTGAGCAAGCGAGTTGGATGCACACCCACTTAATTTCTTTTGTTGAGCTTTCATATACTTATAGCTCTAGTGCATCCGTTGCATGGCAATCCCTACTCACTCACATTGATATCTATTGATGGGCATCTCCATAGCCCGTTGATACGCCTAGTTGATGTGAGACTATCTTCTCCCTTTTTGTCTTCTCCACAACCACCATTCTATTCCACATATAGTGCTATATCCATGGCTCACGCTCATGTATTGCGTAAAGATTGAAAAAGTTTTGAAAATGTTAAAGTATGAAACAATTGCTAGGCTTGTCATCGGGGTTGTGCATGATTTAAATATTTTGTGTGGGGAAGATGGAGCATAGCCAGACTGTATGATTTTGTAGGGATAACTTTCTTTGGCCATGTTATTTTCAGAAGACATAATTGCTTAGTTAGTATGCTTGAAGTATTATTATTTTTATGTCAATATGAACTTTTGTCTTGAATCTTTCAGATCTGAATATTCATACCACAATTAAGAAGATTTACATTGAAATTATGTCAAAGTATCACTCCGCATCAAAAATTCTCTTTTTATCATTTACCTACTCGAGGACGAGCAGGAATTAAGCTTGGGGATGCCTGATACGTCTCCAACGTATCTATAATTTTGGATTGCTCCATGCTACTTTATCTACTGTTTTGGACTATATTGGGCTTTATTTTCCACTTTTATATTATTTTTGGGACTAACCTATTAACCGGAGGCCCAGCCTAGAATTGCTGTTTTTTGCCTATTTCAGTGTTTCGAAGAAACGGAATATCAAACGGAGTCCAAATAGAATGAAACCTTCGGGAACGTGATTTTCTCACCGAACGTGATCTAGGAGACTTGAACTCTACGCCAAGGAACAAAAGAGGCGGTCACGAGGGTGGGGGCGCCCCCCTAGGGCGCGCCCCATTGCCTCGTGGGCCCCCTGTTTCTCCACCGACGTACTCCTTCCTCCTATATATACCTACGTACCCCCAAACGATCAGAACAGGAGCCAAAAAACTAATTCCGCCGCCGCAACTTCCTGTATCCACGAGATCCCATATTGGGGCCTGTTCCGGAGCTCCGCTGGAGGGGGCATCAACCACGGAGGGCTTCGACATCATCACCATAGCCCCACCGATGAAGTGTGAGTAGTTTACTTCAGACCTTCGGGTCCATAGCTAGTAGCTAGATGGCTTCTTCTCTCTTTTTGGATCTCAATACAATGTTCTCCCCCTCTTTCGTGGAGATCTATTCGATGTAATCTTCTTTTTGCGGTGTGTTTGTTGGGACCGATGAATTGTGGGTTTATGATCTAGATTATCTATGAATAATATTTGAATCTTCTCTGAATTCTTTTATGTATGATTGGTTATCTTTGCAAGTCTCTTTGAATTATCTGGTTTGGCCAACTAGATTGGTAGTTCTTGCAATGGGAGAAGTGCTTAGCTTTGGGTTCAATCTTGCGGCGTCCTTACCCAGTGACAGAAAGGGTCGCAAGGCACGTATTTTATTGTTGCCATCGAGGATAACAATATGGGGTTTTTATCATATTGCATGAATTTATCCCTCTACATCATGTCATCTTACTTAAGGTGTTACTCTGTTTTTAACTTAATACTCCAGATGCATGCTGGATAGCGGTCGATGAGTGGAGTAATAGTAGTAGATGCAGGCAGGAGTCGGTCTATTTGTCTCGGACGTGATGCCTATATACATGATCATACCTAGATATACTCATAATTATGCTCAATTCTGTCAATTGCTCAACAGTAATTTGTTCACCCACCGTAGAATACTTATGCTCTTGAGAGAAGACACTAGTGAAACCTATGGCCCCCGGGTCTATTCTCATCATATCAATCTCCATCACTTTAATACCTGCTTTGTTTTTACTTTGCCTTTTACTTTTCACTTTGCATCTCTATACCAAAAATACCAAAAATATTATCTATTATCTCTATCAGATCTCACTCTCGTAAGTGACCGTGAAGGGATTGACAACCCCTAATCGCGTTGGTTGCGAGGAGCTATTGTTTTGTGCAGGTATGAGGGACTTGTGCGTGGCCTCCTAGTGGATTGGTACCTTGGTTCTCAAAAACTGAGGGAAATAGTTACGCTACTTTGCTACATCATCCTCTCCTCTTCGGGGAAATCCAACACCGTGCTCAAGAGGTAGCAGTGACCTATGGTTTATCTTAGTGGTCGTGTCCTACACTCAGTGTGTGCTCTGATACCATCTTGTAACGACCGACCTCAAACGGTCAAGTCTCTGTGCTTCAGTGTCATCCCTGGATCGGTAATGCTGACACACACAGTACTCGAAGGATTTATAACAGAGTAGCAATCACACACTTATTACACCGACTGTCTCAAAAGAGAACTTAATACAATAAATATGGCTTAAGGCCATCTAATACGATAACAACGGAAGGCTTGGAAGATAAAGTGAGTCCATCAAATCCAACGGCATAGCTGAGCTGCACGGCAACGACCTAACGAACCTTACTCCTCGTCTGAGAAGTCTGCAACATAATATGTTGGAGCCCGAAAATGGGTCAGCACATGGAATATGCTGGCAATATAACGGAGTAGAGCAATGAACAGATAAAGCTATCACTATATGCAAGTATGGCTGGTGGAAAGCTCTATGGTTATATGGTTTTTGTGAAACACCAATTTTTCCCTACAACAAAGGAATAAGTTTTATTTTAACTATCATGGTGGTTGAAACATCATTGAGAAGGTTCCTCCAACTCAATCCCAATTAAAGTAATAATCAACCCAGCAATATTAATTTATAGTGATGAGATACTTAAGATACTCCAAGTACTAGATACTCAAGATTTGTCCATAACCGGGGACACGGCTAACCATGATTAGATTGTACACTCTGCAGAGGTTTGCGCACTTTTCCCCACAAGACTCGATCGCCTCCGTTCGATTTATCGCACTACATGGTGTTTGAGAAACGGATGACCGAGACACAGTCTTTCAGAAACATTAACTCTTTACTCCGGGCAGACCATACCAAACCTATAACCCACTACCTGCTGATCCACCTCTTCAAGAGCTTCACGTAACTTACTCAACTATGCTAGAGCCCATAATAGCTTGTGGCTGCACACGGAAGTTTCTAGCATGAATCATCTTAGTTTTCCCTTTGAGCCTGGGTGGCGGTCAATAGGAAAATCACACGGGACCCCGGGATTTCCAGAAAATACAGGCAACACTGGATTCTCCAGGTGCCTCAATCCACCCACATGTGTATTTAACTTGCCACCTTAAGTTGAACCATTAATTAACAATCTCACATCTGTCATGGATTTGACTCACCCAAACCACGTCTACGAGCATAGCATAGCAATATAAGCAATACGCAAAAGTAACTCCCAAGGGTTTGAATATAACAGGGCAATAGGTTCTACCTCATCAACTACTTCCCAACCCACATGTTAATGACATCCTAATCATGCAATGTTTGAGGATTGGAACTAATGCATAAAAACTGGGTAGGAAAGAGTATGATCAATGTGTTATTTGCCTTGCTGACGATCCGCAAAACCTAGGGACTCGTAGTACCACGCTTCGCACTTTAGGAATTCTATCGCAAACAAACAATAGCATACCTAAGAAATCAAGCAAATATGCATGGGAAAAACTCAAATAAGAAGAATTGACCAGAAAGTTCAACTTAAGAACTCCGGTTTGCAAAAAGAATCAAATCAAACGGAGCAACGAAACTCAAACGGCGAAAGAAACAAGATTCGTTTACTAATCTGTACTAAAGTCAAATTTTACAGTACCAAAATCTTGTTTAAGTTGGTTAAATAGAAAGAGGGTCTCGAGACGAAGATCTAGGCACTTGATTCGCCTGATTCCGATAAACGAGCGAAAAGATAAACTGAAACAAAAATCGGATCAGAAATCATGATAAAAAATAATTGTGGAAAAATCCGAGAAAAAGAAAACTGACGAATAGGCTAACGAGCGAACGTTCACTGTCTACGGTCAGCTAACAAAAACCGTTCGTTAAAACGAACGTACGGACGAATGTCCGCTAAATAACTAAACCAAAAAAAATAAAGCCGAACCAGATCTAATAAAAAAACGGATCTAGGTTTTTTTTTAACCGAACGGTTTTCTTCCGAAAACCGAGGCGGCTACCTCGGGCTCCGACGAGGTCCGGCGGGACTGCGGCGGTAGGCTCGGGAGGCGGGGCGACGGCGGCGCGACGCGACGTGGGG
>NC_041385.1:50134725-50150092 GCF_002162155.2 Triticum dicoccoides
CAAGGCGGCGGTGGAGGAGTCCGGCTCGGACTCTTGTCCGAGTCGTCGGCGGCGGCGGCGCGCGTCCTGGCGGGAGACGGCGGCGGCGAGATGGGCTGGCCCGGCTGGGTTTCGGCCCAGTCGGCGCTGGAAGTTTTTTTAAACAATTCTGCCGAACAGAAAATAAACCCTAGAAATTAAAATAAAAATCTAAAAATGTGAAAACAAATTTTCACCGTGTAAATAAAATATTGAGAACAAGATGAACATTTTCTTGGCCCTAAAATGCAATTTTGAAAAATGTGCAATTTTTCTAATGCAATTAAAATTGCGATAAAATCTGAATAAAATCAAATATTTGATTTTAATATTTTTCCTCCAATATTTCAATTATTTTGGAGAAGTCATATTATCTCCTCTCATATATTTTAATATGAAATATTCTTCGGAGAGAAAAGTAATTAAACCAAAATCCCTGTTTCAATATTTGATAGAAATCAAATACGAAAACTGGGAAATCCCCAATTCTCTCCGAGGTTCCTTGAGTTGCTTAGGATTTCGAGGATCGTGAAACGAAAATGAAATAAAATATGATATGCAAGAATGATCTATGTATAACATTCCAAATTGAAAATTTGGGATGTTACAGTCATGTAGTAGACGTTCACACGACACCACTAGAGGGAGAACAACATACATCTCATCAAAATATTGAACGAATACCAACTTCACATGATAATTTATAACAAGACTTCTCCCATGTCATGGAGAACTAACAGAACTACTCATAAATCATATTCATGTTCATGATTAGAGGAGATAAATATATGATTAACAATATGAACATATAACCTTCCACCAAATAAACCAACTAGTATAAACTACAAGATGTAATCAAGACTACTAGCAACCCATAGGTAACCATCTGAGGTTTTGGACAAAGATTGAACACAAGATATGAACTAGGGTTTAGAGATGAGATGGCACTGGTGAAGGCGTTGATGGAGATGAGTCCTCCCATGATGAGAGGAACGTTGGTCATGACGATGGTTTCGATTTCCCCTCCCGAAGGGAAGTTTTCCCTGGCGAAATCGCTTCGCTGGAGAGCAAAAGTGATATTGCCCAGGTTCCGTCTTGAGATGGCGGCGCTTCATCCCGAAACTATCATTCTTATTTTTTTCTAGGGAAAATGGCTTCATATAGCGGAAGATGGGCACCGGAGGGCCTCCATGGGCTCCACAAGGGAGCAGGGCGTGCCCCTCTGCCTTGTGGGACAATGGTGGATGTCTTTATATATTCCAAAATAAATATCCGTGAAATTTCAAATCATTTGGAGCTCCGAAGAATAGTTGTCTCTGTTGTAGCTCTTTTTGGTCCAGAATTCCAGATGTTGGTAATTTCCCTCTTCATGTGTATCTTGTAAATTAAGAGAGAAAATGCATAAGAATTGCATCAGAAAGCGAAATATTGATCAAAAACATTATAAATAATAGTAGGAAAACATGATGAAAAATGGACGTAGCAGCTCCCCCAAGATTAGACCTCGCTTGTCCTCAAGCGAATACTGAAACTCGGTAATTATGACCACATGTTTATAGAGAGAGAGGTCGACAAAACAAAATACGGGGATAGCATCATGATCATTACCATAATATCATATATTCATCATAAAACTTCTCATGATCAAGTAACAATTCATTTACAATTTAAAGTATAAGCAATTTTTTTTTGAAAACTAACAAACTATGTTCTTAGTCATCAAAGCATTTACAATTCATCATATTTTCATGAAGGGTCTATGTAAGAGCTTTTTATTTAGAAAATTACACATACTCAGCTATCATATAGTCTTCCATGATTGTTGGCGGTCAAAGCATATTCTTAGAACAAACCATTTCGGCCAGACATAGAGGAACACAGGGGTTTAGTGTGTCACCTCCCAAATTATTTATCTCAGGGATAATGTCAACAATGATAACTCATGATCAGCTATATTCAATTGGATATATGTGACTGGATCGTTCGTTACCACATTGATGCTTGCCAAGTCACCGGTACAGTTGCGTCCTATACAAATGGATTTTAACCCCTTTCCACGACAAAGTTTTAAACCGCCTTGCCTATGTGTACGGTGGGGGTCCATCCCACACGACCCAGAAAATGTTTCCGATAGGGCGAGCGGTTGCTGACGATTTCCATAAAGTTATCATATGCAAAGTTGTGGACTATCCCACACGTTAGACCTCGGTGTTACGTTCATGATCCGTCAGACATCCGAAACGATTACGCAGATGTACTCATGTGCAAAAGGTGGATATCACAAAAATTTAATTCTACTGATTTATTTGAGATAGGTACATTATCACACACAGTTAAAATCTATAAATGTGCATGGTGCCTCTACTATCGCCAACGTGTCCATTTCATAATTTTGTGTGATAGTGCTAATTGTGAGCTGCGTTGGGATTTTCTCGAAGGGAAGAGGATGAAGCAGTATAGTAGAGATAAGTATATCCCTCATTTAAGAACCAAGATAATCAATCTAGTAGGAGAATGCTACCTCTTGAGCATGAGTTGGTTTTCCCTTGAAGAGGAAAGGGTGATGCAGCAAAGTAGCGTAAGTATTTCCCTCAGTTTTTGAGAACCAAGGTATCAATCCAGTAGGAGACTACACGCAAGTCGCCTAGTACCTGCACAAACAATCAAGAACCTTGCAACCAACGCGACAAAGGGGTTGTCAATCCCTTCACGGCCACTTGCAGAAGTGAGATCTGATAAAGATAATAAGATAAATATTTTTGGTATTTTTGTTGTATAGATTGGAAAATAAAGATTGCAAAATAAATAGTAAACTAGAATTATAGATCGAAAACTTATATGATGTAATGTAGACCCAGGGGCCATAGGTTTCACTAGTGGCTTCTCTCATGATAGCATGTATTACAGTGTGTGAACAAATTACTGCCGAGCAATTGATAGAAAAGCACGTAGTTATGATGATATCTAAGGCAATGATCATGAATATAGGCATCACGTCCGTGTCAAGTAGACCGAAATGATTCTTCATCTACTACTATTACTCCACACATCGACCGCTATCCAGCATGCATCTAGAGTATTAAGTTCATAAGAATGGAGTAACACATTAGGCAAGATGACATGATGTAGAGGGATAAACTCAAGAAATATGATATAAACTCCATCTTTTTATCCTTGATGGCAACAATACAATACGTGTTGGTTCCCTTTCTTTCACTGTGATCGAGAACCACAAGATTGAACCCAAAGTTAAGCACTTCTCCCATTGCAAGAAAGATCAATCTAGTAGGCCAAACTAAACCAATAATTCGAAGAGACTTGCGAAGATATCAATTCATGCATATAAGAATTCATAGAAGAACCAAATAATATTCATAGATAATCAAGTTCATAAACCCACAATTCATCGGATCTCGGCAAACACACCGCAAAAGAGTATTAACTCGAATAGATCTCGAAGAACATCAAGGAGAACTTTGTATTGAGAACCAAAGAGAGAGAAGAAGCCATCTAGCTAATAACTATGGACCCGAAGGTCTGTGGTAAACTACTCACACATCATCGGAGAGGCTATGGTGTTGATGTAGAAGCCCTCCGTGATTGAATCCCCCTCCAGCAGATCGCCGGAAAAGGCCCCAAGATGAAATCTCACGGGTACAGAAGGTTGCAGCGGTGGCAAAGTGGTTCCGTGGCTCTGCTGGATGTTTTCAGGGTATAAGAGTATATATAGGCAAAAGAAGTAGGTCGGTGGAGCTATGAGGGGCCCATTGAAGGAAATATGCCCTAGAGGCAATAAAAAAGTTGTTATTTATATTTCCTTATATCATGATAAATGTTTATTATTCATGCTAGAATTGTATTAATCGGAAACTTAGTACATTTGTAAATACATAGACAAAATAGAGTGTCCCTAGTATGCCTCTACTTGACTAGCTCGTTAATCAAAGATGGTTATTTTTCCTGACCATAGACATGTGTTGTCATTTGATAAACGGGATCATATCATTAGAGAATGATATGATGGATAGGACCCATCCGTTAGCTTAGCATTATGATCGTTGCGTTTTATTGCTATTCCTTTCTTCATGACTTATACATGTTCCTCTGACTATGAGATTATGCAACTCCCAATACCGGAGGAACACCTTGTGTGCTATCAAACGTCACAACATAACTGGGTGATTATAAAGATGCTCTACAGGTGTCTCCGAAGGTGTTTGTTGGGTTGGCATAGATCGAGATTAGGATTTGTCACTCCGTGTATCGGAGAGGTATCTCTGGGCCCTCTCTGTAATGCACATCACTATAAGCCTTGCAAGCAATGTGACTAATGAGTTAGTTGCGGGATGATGCATTACGGAACAAGTAAAGAGACTTGCCAATAACGAGATTGAACTAGGTATTGAGATACCGACGATCGAATCTCGGGCAAGTAACATACCGATGACAAAGGGAACAATGTATGTTGTTATGAGGTTTGACCAATAAAGATCTTCGTAGAATATTTAGGAACCAATATGAGCATCCAGGTTCCGCTATTGGTTATTGGCCGGAGATGAGTCTCGGTCATGTCTACACAGTTCTCGAACCGGTAGGGCCCGCACGCTTAACGTTCGGTGACGATCGGTATTATGAGTTTATGTGTTTTGATGTACCGAAGGTAGTTTGGAGTCCCGGATATGATCACGAACATGACGAGGAGTCTCGAAATGGTCAAGGCGTAAAGATCGATATATTGGAAGACTATGTTTGGACATCGGAATGGTTCCGGATAAGTTTAGGCATTTACCGGAGTACCGGGAGGTTACCGGAACCCCCCGGGGAGTATATGGGCCTTATTGGGCTTTAGTGGAATAGAGGAGAGGAAGGGAAAAGGTGAAGGGTGCCCCCCCTAGCCCAATCCGAATTGGGTGGGTGGCCGCCCCCGCCCCCTTCCTTCCCTCTCTCCTCCCCTTCCTTCTCTCTTTCTCCTACTGCTTGGAAGGGGGGAATCCTACTCCCGGTGTGAGTAGGACTCCCCAGGGCGCGCCATAGTAGAGGGCTGGCCCTCCACCTCCTCCACTCCTTTATATACGAGGGAGGGGGCACCCCATAGACACATAAGTTGATCATTGACCCCTTAGCCATGTGCGGTGCCCCCCTCCACCGTAATCCACCTTGGTCATATCGTCGTAGTGCTTAGGCGAAGCCCTGGACCGTTAGCTTCATAATCTTCATCATCACGCCGTCGTGCTGACGAAGCTCTCCCTCGACACTCTACTAGATCATGAGTTCGTGGGATGTCACCGAGCTGAACGTGTGCAGATCACGGAGGTGCCGTACTTTCGGTGCTAGGATCGGTCGATCGTGAAGACATACAACTACATCAACCGCATTGTCATAATGCTTCCGTTTACTGTCTACGAGGGTACACAGACAACACTCTCCCCTCTCGTTGCTATGCATCACCATGATGTTGCGTGTGCATAGGATTTTTTTCGAAATTACTGCGTTCCCCAACAGTGGCATCCGAGCGAGGTCTATGCGTAGATGTTATATGCATGAGTAGAACACAAATGAGTTGTGGACAATAATATTCATACTACTTACCAGCATGTCATACTTTGATTCGGCGGTATTGTTGAATGAAGCGGCCCGGACCGACATTACGCGTACGCTTACGCGAGACTGGTTCTACCGACGTGCTTTGCACACAGGTGGCTGGCGGGTGTCATTTTCTCCAACTTTAGTTGAATCGAGTGTGGCTACGCCCGGTCCTTGTTGAAGGTTAAAAGAGCACATACTTGAGAAAAAATCGTTATGGTTTTGATGCCTAGGTAAGAACGGTTCTTGCTCAGCCCATAGCAGCCACATAAAACTTGCAACAACAAAGTAGAGGACGTCTAACTTGTTTTTCCAGGGCTTGTTGTGATGTGATATGGTCAAGATGTGATGAGATATAAGTTGTTGTATGAGATGATCACGTTTTTTTGAAGTTATCGGCAACTGGCATAAGCCTTATGGTTGTCTCTTTATTGCATAAGATGCAAGCGCCAAATAATTGCTTTACTTTATCGCTATGCGATAGAAATAGTTGCAAGAGCAATAGTTGGCGAGACGACCATGTGATGACATGTTGATAGAGATCAAGATGATGGAGATCATGGTGTCATGCCGGTGACGATAGAGATCATGACGGTACTTTGGAGATGGAGATCAAAGGCGCAAGATGATCATGGCCATATCATGTCACATATTTTGATTGCATGTGGTGTTTATCTTTTATGCATCCTATTTTGCCCAGTACAACGGTAGCTTTATAAGATGATCCCTTACTAAAATTTCAAGGTATAAGTGTTCTCCCTGAGTATGCACCGTTGCGACAGTTCTTCGTGCTGAGACACCATGTGATGATCGGGTGTGATAAGCTCTATGTTAACATACAATGGTGCAAGCCAGTTTTGCACACGCAGAATACTCGGGTTAAACTTGACGAGCCTAGCATATGCAGATATGGCCTCGGAACACTGAGACCGAAAGATAGAGCGTGAATCATATAGTAGATATGATCAACATAGTGATGTTCACCATTGAAAACTACTCCATCTCACGTGATGATCGGACATGGTTTAGTTGATATGGATCATGTGATCACTTAGATGATTAGAGGGATGTCTATCTAAGTGGGAGTTCTTAAGTAATATGATTAATTGAACTTTAATTTATCATGAACTTAGTTCTGATAGTATTTGCATAACTATATTGTAGATCAATAGCTCGCGATGTAGCTCCCTGCTTATTTTTTATATGTTCCTAGAGAAATATAAGTTGAAAGATGATAGTAGCAATGATGCGGACTTGGTTGTGATCTGAGGATTTTCCTCATTGCTGCACAGAAAAATTATGTCCTTGATGCACCGCTAGGTGACGGACCTATTGCAGGAGCAGATGCAGACATTATGAATGTTTGGCAAAGCTCGATATGATGACTACTTGAGCACCATGCTTTACAACTTAGAACCGGGACTTCAAAAACATTTTGAATGCCACGGAGCATATAAGGTGTTCTAAGAGTTGAAATTGGTATTTCATACTCATGCCCGTGTCGAGAGGTATGAGACCTCTGACAGTACTTTGCCTACAAGATGGAGGAGAATAGCTCAATCAGTAAGCTTGTGCTCAGATTGTCTGGGTACTACAATTGCTTGAATCAAGTGGGAGTTAATCTACCAGATAAGATAGTAATTGACAAATTTCTCTAGTCACTATCACCAAGTTACTAGAACTTAGTGATGAACTATAATATGAAAGGGATGACGAAAGTAATTCCCAAGCTCTTTGCGATGCTGAAATCGGGGAAGGTAGAAATCAAGAAATGACATCAACAGTTGATGGTTAACAAGACCACTAGTTTCAAGAAAAGGGCAAAGGGAAAGAAAGAGGAACTTCAAAGATGAATAGCAAGTAAGTTGCTGCTCCCCATGAAGAAACCCAAAGCTAGACCCAAGCCTTAAACTGAGTGCTTCTACTGCAAAGGAAATGGTCACTGGAAGTGGAACTGCCCTAGATACTTGGCGGATAAGAAGGATGGCGAGGGAGTCCTGGACTAGGGGGTGTCCGGACAGCCGAACTATCATCGTCAGCCGGACTCCAAGACTACGAAGATACAAGATTGAAGACTTCGTCCCGTGTCCGGATGGGACTTTCCTTGGCGTGGAAGGCAAGCTTGGCGATACGGATATGTAGATCTCCTACCATTGTAACCGACTCTGTGTAACCCTAGCCCTCTCCGGTGTCTATATAAACCGGATGGCTTTAGTCCGTAGGACGAACAACCATTACAACAATCATACCATCGACTAGCTTCTAGGGTTTAGCCTCCTTGATCTCGTGGTAGATCTACTCTTGTACTACCCATATCATCAATATTAATCAAGCATGACGTAGGGTTTTACCTCCATAAAGAGGGCCCGAACCTGGGTAAAACATCGTGTCCCTTGTCTCCTGTTACCATCCGCCTAGACGCACAGTTCGGGACCCCCTACCCGAGATCCGCCGGTTTTGACACCGACATTGGTGCTTTCATTGAGAGTTCCCCTGTGCCGTCACCGATAGGAAGGATGCCTCCTCCCGTCTTCAAGGACTGAATTTTCGCCGAAGGGTCCTTGGCCGCCGGCCAAACTATCCGGCTAGGTGGTTTTCTTATGACCGCCTGTCCGGCCACCGCTCCGACAATGACCTCTCAGGTCGTCAAAAGCAATCTTCACGTCAGCTCGGAATTCGCCGAGTGGCTAGATCCAATAGAGCTCTCGTCCTTAAACGAACTCTTGGATCGCATCGCCGCCCTGGGAGTCGCTACAGACTACAATCAGATTGGGCTTAAAACCGATCTGAGAGAGATTAACTCTCCCCAGGTCACCCACCATGTTGCAGTGGTAGAGGAACAATGCGGCGACTCTCCTCCTATATTGAAAACTTGTGGTGTCTAGACCCCCGAACCCTCCATGCCGGATTCCGGCGGAGGGATGGACTTCGATCAAGCACTGAACTTAAAGTCAGGCATCGGACCAGACTCGTTGGACAACATCCAGCAATCCAAGCATCCAAATTTGGAAACCTCTCGGCCTTCGAGCCTTGAGATGGGTAGGGTTCCGGACTTAATTCCACCCACCCGCCCAGACATATGCGATCTATCTCTAATCCGGCAAGAGCCCGCTGAAACAGTACATCACTACTGGGCCAGATTCCTCCTGGTTATGGACAGGATAAAGGACTGCCAAGAGGAAAACGCAATCTCAATTTTTTGCAATAATTGCACGGACGAGGGAATCTTGAACGCCGTCAGCCGTCGCGAAATCACACGCTTCGCTGACCTGGCGTCCATAGTATGAAAGTACTATGCGATCGAGAGCCTCAGGGCAATCGAAAATAGGTTTTGGGACAATCCGGCCCCGAATAAAACCTTAGTCCGCAACAAGAGGGTGCATTACACTCAGGCACCGGATACAACAAAGCAAAAACCCCATAAAGGGAACGGAACCGTACTGGAGGGATGGCTTAGCGGACCTTGTAAAATTCACAGTACAGAGGGTGCCATCCCAACACATAGCCTTCGAGCATGCTGGATATTATGGTAGGTGGCCAAAAGTGGCGAAGAGCTTCTAGCCCCGGAAAACCACTCCAACAATGCCGGTACGGTATTAACAGTCTTCGAGACTTTCGCATCAAACAATATGCGGAAACGAACAATCCGCAGCCTCGCCGAAGTCTACCAAGTAGCAACAACAAATCCATGGAGCGATACAGCCATCACCTTCAACGCCAGCGACGAACCTAAGTTCCAAACAGCCCGAGCACCAGTTGCACTGGTACTCAGTCCAATAGTGGACGGCTTTCGACTTACAAAGGTCCGCATGGATGGCGGCAGCGGATTAAACCTCATCTACGAGGAAACTCTTCCAAAAATGGAAATAGACTGGAGCCGCATTGAGCGAAGCAGCACAACCTTCAGAGGAATAATCCCTAGCCGGGAAGCACGCTGCACCGGAAAAATCACGCTCGATGTAGTGTTCCGCTCGCCGAACAATTACAGATCCGAAGAAATCACGTTCCAAGTGGCACCGTTCAACAGCGGATATCACGCTATATTAGGACGAGAGGCATTCACAATTTTTCAAGCCGTACCCCATTACGGGTACATGAAGCTCAAAATGCCTGGGCCCGGCGGAATAATCACTCTCGCTAGTGATCCGGACATAGCACTCCGCGCCGAAAACAAGACAGCCGCACTAGCCCTGGAGGCACTATCCGAAGCCCTAGCGGCAGAAGAACTCACTGCGCTGCGCTCCATTGTGAATAGGGACGACGTGATACTCGATAAAAGATCCAAGTCCACCTCCTTTAAACCAGCGGATGAAATAGTCAAATTCCAGGTCCACCCAACGGACCCTACAAAGACGGCCTCCATCGCGGCACAATTGAACCCTGATGTAGACGCCGCACTGTGAGAATTCCTTCGGGAAAATTGGGACATTTTCGCCTGGCACCCTTCAGATATGCCCGGAATCCCACACAGATTGGCAGAGCACAGCCTAAACATCCTCAAAGGATTGAAGCCAGTCAAACAGGCTCTTCGAAGATTTTCCGAGCCAAAAAGACAGGCAATGGGAGAAGAGCTAGCCAAACTATTGGAAGCCGGATTCATCCGAGATATCAAACATCCAGATTGGCTAGCAAACCTGGTCATGGTACCAAAAAAGGACAAATCCTGGCGCCTATGTGTCGACTTTAAAGACCTCAACAAGGCCTTCCCAAAGGATCCCTTCCCCCTCCCCCGCATCGACCAGATAATCGACGCTACCGCAGGACACGATTCATTGTGCTTCCTGGACGCATACTCCGGCTACCATCAAATCAAGATGGCGGAAGCGGACCAAGCAGCAACGGCATTCATCACTCCATACGGACCATTCTGCTTCAACACGATGCCCTTCGGACTCAAAAACGCAAGCGCAACATATCAGCGCATGATTCAAACATGTCTGGCCACCCAGATCGGCAAAACAGTAGAGGCATACGTCGACGACGTAGTCGTCAAAACCAAACACGTCGAAACTCTAGTAGACGACTTGAGGCTCACATTCGACAACCTCAGAGCATATGACATCAAGCTGAATCCGGAAAAATGTGTTTTCGGCGTACCAGCCGGAAAGCTCCTGGGCTTCATCGTATCCGGTAGAGGAATTGAAGCAAATCCAGCCAAAATCCGAGCTCTGTCATAGCTAGATATTCCAAAAGACGTCAAACAAATACAAAAACTAACTGGATGCGTGGCGGCTCTAAGCCGCTTTATCTCCCGCCTAGGAGAAAAGGCATTGCCCCTCTATCGCCTCCTTAGGCGCACCGAACACTTCGAGTGGACGGATGCTGCCACCGCCGGACTCGAAGAAATAAAAGCCATATTGGCAACAAATCCGGTCCTGGCTGCGCCCAACCGGAGTCCTTCAAAGATGTATCTCCGAAGAGGAAGGGCGAGACCTTCTGGCTAAAATTCATGCCGGACTAGGTGGACACCACGCCGCAGCTCGGGCCCTTGTAGGAAAGGCATTCCGTCAAGGATTCTATTGGCCGACCGCCTGGGAAGATGCTCAGGACTTAGTCCAAAATGCGTCGGTTGTCAGCTCTTTGCTAATCAGAGCCATATGCCACCCACCGCCCTCAAAACTATACCCATTACCTGGCCGTTCGCGGTATGGGGGCTTGACATGGTTGGACCCCTTAAAGGGGGAACCCACAAGCACAGGTACTTATTGGTCATGGTGGACAAATTCACCAAATGGATAGAGGCCAAGCTAGTTAAAACGGCAGAGTCCGGACCAGTGATAGACTTTATATCCGGGGTACACTACTAGAAAAAGGGCTATAGATGGGATTGACACTAATGGCGCACCAGATAAGAGGTGCGCCATTAGTATATACTAATGGCGCACCACCTTCCGATGCGCCATTAGTGTTGAAACTACTAATGGCGCACCTGTCCTAGGGTGCGCCATTAGTATCAATTTTTTTTGAACTAGCGCGCCTGTCCAAACATACTAATGGCGCATCCGGACACAGTGCGCCATTACTAGTTGTAACTAGTAATGGCGCACTAGTCCCAGAGTGCGCCACTAATGTTGTTTTTTTAATTATATTTTTTATTCCTTTTGTTGCAAAACTACTAATGGCGCACTGTTCCACCGTGCGCCATTACTACTTCAAACTAGTAATGGCGCACTGTGGAACAGTGCGCCATTAGTATGATTTTTTTTTGCAAAACTACTAATGGCGCATCAGATGCAGGTGCGCCATTAGTAACCTGGATTACTAATGGCGCATTTATTGTTGGTGCGCCATTAGTAAGTGGGCAGCAACAAGATATTTTGGGCAGCCTCTCCTACCCACACTCACTTTCTCCCCACTTCATTCTCTCCACCTCCTCCTTGTCTCGGGTGCCTCCTCTTTTTCACCTCATTTCCACCATAGATTCATTCAAATTAAGTGGTTAAATTACCTTGTTTTGATAGGTAAGTAAGGGGGAAGCTATATTTATGTTGTTCTCCCTACAACAATGTGCACATGCACTTTTTATGGCCTAGCTAGATCTATGTATGTTCGTGGTGTTGCATATGTTTGTGGTGTCGCACATGTGTTTGTGTTTGGAGGTGTACCGGTATTTGAAATGCGATAGTTGCCAATATTTTGTCGGAATGTTGATTCATTTCCGTTTCGGCGATAATTTTGGCATTAAGCATTCTTTTTGGTCCTATTTTTAGGGAAAGTCATGCCAAAATTTTTCTTGGTTCTAAAATATCGTTTTGCTCTACCCCACAGGCGACCATGGTCCGCACGATGACCGAAGGCATCGTGAATAGGTTTTTGAGGTCCGCGAAGGCTGAGATGCTTCAAAAGAACGAGACGGAGATAAGATGTCCGTGTCGAGGATGCAAGCTGGAGAGCCTTATTGCGGACCCGGATTCCGGGCAGGTGCGGGACCACCTGCTCTTGCGTGGTTTCATGGATGGCTATCGGTGGCAAGGTGATGAAGATGACTACGAAGTCGTCCATGGGGGCCGAGCAAGAAATGAGGAAGGGCAGCAAGACAACCACCGCGGCTCGGGCGGGCGAGAAGACGAAGAATCCCCAGGAGATGATCACGACGGTGATGCTGTACACAGTCATCATGTAGAAGATGCAGGACATGATGATGAGGAAGATGCCGGAGCAGACGACGGGCATGATGATGAAGATGATGATGCCGGCGGAGCAGACGATGGTGGACCATTGATGGGCTGGGTGCAAGACCCTTATATTCAAGAGCTGCTTCTCAAGCAGACGGATAACGCAAGAGCTGCCACCCGAGAGAAAGCCAAGGTGGATCAACTTGAGTTAGACGCGGTTACTCCATTGTATGAAGGATGTAGGCCCGAGGATACCCACCTAAAAGTTACGCTCATGGCTCTGGAGATGAAGGTAAAACACAAAATGACCGACGCATGCTTCGACGAGAACATGTCATTCTGGCGCGAACGTCTTCCAAAGGGGAACAAGTGCCCGACCAGTTTGGAGGAGGCGAAGAAAATCGTGTGTCCTCTGGATTTACCGCACGTGAAATACAATGTGTGCATGAACAATTGCATCATTTATCGGGACGAGCACGCGGAGTCTACCATATGTCCGGTGTGCGGCGTCACTCGATACAAGAAGAGGAAGAAAGCTCCTCGAAAAGTGGTGTGGTACTTTCCGATCACTCCTCGTCTGCAGCGGTATTTCGCGGATCCTAAGGTAGCAAAGCTTCTATGTTGGCACGCGGATAGGGAGGAGAAGAAGCGAGAAGATGACGCAAATGATCCGGAGATAGATAAAAAAGACAAGATGCTGAGTCACCCTATGGATGCGAGCCAGTGGCAAGCGTTGAATTTTGAATACCCAGAATTTGGGAAGGATCCAAGGAACATCGTGCTGGGCGCGAGCACCGATGGAGTCAATCCATTTGGCAGCCAGAGAAGCACACATAGCACCTGGCCTGTGTTTGTGTGGATGTACAACCTTCCCCCCTGGTTGTGCATGAAGAGGAAGTACATTCACATGAGTATGCTAATTGAAGGGCCGAAACAACCAGGGAACGACATCAATCTGTATCTGGGGCTGCTGAAGGAGGAGCTAGACACGCTGTGGAAAACGCCAGCCAATACGTGGGACGCCGCAGAGAAAGAATATTTCCCTATGAGAGCCGCACTGCTCACGACGGTGCACGACTATCTCGGTTACGGATATCTCGCGGGGCAGGTAGTCCACGGATTTTCTGGATGCGTAAGGTGCATGGATGACACAACGTATCGCCAGCTAGATAGAGATCCCGGGTCTTTGAAAACCATGTTCATGGGACATCGAAGGTGGCTTCGCGACGATGACCCGTGGAGGAAATGCAAGGATCTGTTCGATGGTGAAACCAAACCCCAAAAACGCCCGTGTACGAGGAGCGGCGAGGAAATAGACAAGCTGTTGAAAAAGTGGAAAGACTGCCCACTGCCGGGAAAGAAGCAAAAGGCGCCAGAGCCGAGAAAGAAGCGAAAGGAGCCAGAACCGCTGCTGAAGGTATGGAAAACGAGGTCTATTTTCTAGGACTTGCCGTACTGGAAGATCCACCGTGTGCCTCACAGCCTTGATGTCATGCATATCACGAAGAACGTGTGCGAGAGTCTGCTTGGTACCCTGCTCAACATGCCAGAGAGGACCAAAGATGGGCCGAAAGCAAGGGCAGACTTGAAATCAATGGGCATCAGGCAGGAGCTTCACGCTATATATGATGATGATGATGATGATGATGATGATGATGATGATGATGATGATGATGATGATGATGATGATGATGAGGCGAAGCAGGACACAGAAAGTCGTCGCAAAGGCAAAAAGGCAAGAAGACCGAAAATGACTACCCTCCCGCGTGCTTCACTCTAAGTCAGGAGGAGATCGAGCAGTTTTTCACCTGCCTCCTAGGAGTAAAACTTCCTTACGGTTACGCGGGGAAGATAAGCAGATACCTAGACCCAGCGAAGCAGAAGTTCAGCGGGATGAAGTCTCACGACTGTCACGTGCTGATGACACAGATACTTCCAGTTGCAATCCATGGGATCATGGACGCGCACGTCCGTGAAATGCTATTTGGCCTATGCAACTTCTTCCCCTACTCAACCGCCGCCGCCGACCCCCCGCACCCCTCCCCTACTCAACCGCCGCCGCCGACCCCCCGCACCCCCCGCACCCTCCCCCGCTCCACCGGCATTACTGTTTGATGATATTTTTTAAAAAATTATTACTATCTTATAAAAAATATTACTGTTATGATTTAAACAAGTTTGAACATATTTAAACACAAATAAGTATCAAACAGCATTTTAAATGCATAAAAAAAATTGTGGAGCCTGGGAATCGAACCCAGGACCTCCTGGTGTGAGAACTAGCTGCTGACCAGTCGAGCTAGTAGAGAAGACTTGATGTGTATCAGGTCAGGTGGTAGATAACCTGTTGGCTCGAGCAGAAAAAAATACTAATGGCGCACCAGGGTGAGGTGCACCATTAGCGTATGTACTTATGGCGCACCGAGGGGTGGTGCGCCATTAGTATTGTGCCGCCCCTACTTCGTATCGATCCCCTCTCTCTCCCTCGCCCTCGCTCGCGATCCCCTTCCCCTCTCCTCTCCCGACGCTGCCGCCCCGCCGCCCTCGACGCCGCCCCGTCCACACCATCGTCGCCAGCGCCGCCCCGACACCACCGTCGCCCTCGACGCCGCCCCGACACTAGCGCCGCCCCGTCCACACCACCGTCGCCA
>NC_041385.1:50150474-50203780 GCF_002162155.2 Triticum dicoccoides
CACCACCGTCGCCCTCGACGCCGCCCCGACACCAGCGCCGCCCCGTCCACACCACCGTCGCCAGCGCCGCCCCGACACCACCGTCGCCCCGCCGCCCTCGATGCCACCCCGACACTAGCGCCACCTCGACGCCTGCTGCCGCCACCACGACAACTGTGTCGAAAAGAAAGGTACTGTATCCTCATCCCCTAGCTTCCAAAACCAAAAAAATGGCATCTGGATCCACCACCCTGTTGTAGCTTCAGAAACAAAGATCCGTGGCCTCCATGAACAACCCTTACTACTGTACATCACACTGCATTGTTTGGACCTGTGAATTCAAATGGTACTGAAGATTGATTAGACCTGCTCTGTTGCTAGAGTGTTTCAGAATTCAGATTTTTTCAGTTGCTGCTACTCTGCTCAACTCTGCTTTGTCATTTGGCAGTTTGGTTCACGATTGCGATACGAAATCTCAACTGAAGTACCTATATGACCTGATTTGACCATCTGTTGCTCACTCATGTCAATTAGTACCTTTGACGTTAATTGACTAGCCACATACATACATATCCAACAGCGTCCGTAATTCTGGATCCATCAAACCAGGCTGCCATGAACAATTTGCGTGTGGTTGGTTAGTTTACTAGATAAACTGCACAATTCAGTAGCACGCATGCACACCTTCCTAGCTTCACAAACAATGGCACCTGGATTGATCAGCCCAAGCCGCCATGAACAACAATACTACTAACATCACTCTGGATTGTTTGGATTCAAATGGTACTCATGATTGATAAGATGAGCCAGAGCCAGCTCTACTCTGCTCTGTTGCCCAGAGATTTTCAGAATTCAGACTTCCAGTTGCTGCTAGTTCTGCTCTGCCTGTCATTTTCTGGTTAACTGTACATACATAACATGTCCTGGTGGCAATTCATATGCTTAAATTGGCTAAATTGGTTAAATTTTTTCATAAATCTGAACAAGTGGTTGAGCCTAAGACATGCTCTCTTATGCAAAATTGCTGTGGGTACAATGTAGGTGTCGCCGGAGCACCACCACCACCCGGACCTCGTCGCCTCCTCCCCTGCGTGGTGAGCACAAAGCAAACTGTTCTTTCGCCATTTTCTTCAACATTTGTCAGTCAGATTTCCTCCCTGGCCATTTCAAACTATGATATACAAAATGAGTCTCAATGTAGTCTCCGGGTCTTTTACAACTCTTTCATATAATTTTGCGAGATTCCTCCCCGCTGGACTTGATTAAAATATATGAATATGATTAAAATATGATTACTGATTTGCCAATAGATTACTGCTCCCTTCCTGCCTTCTTGTATGATTATTGCTTTGCCAATAGATTACTAGGCTGTTTCCTGATGTAGGGTTCAGTGTTTCCTCGTCACCATGCATGTTATTATATATGAAAATAAGGCACTTTGTCTATGCAGAGTATGTGTACAAAGTTGTGAATTAACAAAAGAATTATGTACTTATTTTGCTGCACTCCACTGTGCTTATAGTTGGACAAAGCACCTGGATAATTGGGCTTGGTCATCATCAGCAGCATCACGCATGCAATTTGTTTTAGTGTTTGTTTCATAACATATGTGGACCCATATATCAATGACTGATATTCTCTAATGCATAAACTTTGATTAATTTTGAGTAATTGCTTAGAGGGATGATCAAGTTGGCAGCAAATGTATGGTAGATTGGACATGAACTGTATTGGGGAGACTACAATAGAAGCACCACTTTGTGTGCAAACATAGAAAAAAAATCAACGACAGCCGTCAGATCTTGGGTGAATGTCTCTGATGGATCCTGTGTGAGCTGGTGGAGTGATTTGTTTTCTACATAAAGCTCTTTAGTCAGGCTGGTTTTCGTGAAATACACATGAAGCTTCACCAGCTCCTGTGGGTGTGCGATCCATGTGACATGTGACATTGCATCCATGTCCACCTGGGATAATGATTTTGCAGGTACCCCGAGAGGCCCTTGAGTTTGCCGGAATGTCGATTAACTTCCGTTCCGGCAAATTCGAGTACTCCATATGTCCTATTTTCAGCAAAGGTCATGCTGAAATTTTCCGTGAATTTTAACATGACTGTGCTAAAAATAGGACATATGGGGTACTTGTGACTAATGCATGGGCCGGGGTATCTTAGTAGTTAATTAAGTAGGATCAAGTGCCCCGGCATACTTGTGACTAATGCATGGCTTTTAGGGTGCCTCGGTGTCGATAAAAACCGAAATGATGAAAGCTTAGGCTTTTAGGGTGCCTCGGCGTCGAAAAACCCTCAATGATAAAAGCTTAGATTTTTGGATGCCTCGGTGTCGACAAACCCTAAATGATGAGACCATGATCTTGTTCCTTGACAATAACCAACATTTTGACCAAACTTTGTTTCTATTTAGAGAGAAACATGGCCCACAACGATGAGGTCGGGGGTTCGGGCGGCAAGGCATTCTGGGAGCTGTCCCAGGAGATGGAGGAACAACCTCACTTGTATGAGGAGGCCGCCTTCCCCACTGATCCTGAGACCACTGATGGTGCCGCCGAGGATGACCACACTGATGCCACCACTGATGGTGCCGCCGAGGATGCCACCACTGATGATGGCGGTGCACGCACAGATGGCAGCCAACCGAAGAGGCAACGGAAGGACCGGCGCCCGACCGTGCTCCGCACCCTCAAGGAGGAAGTTACTGAAGTGGACTCCGACGGGAATCCAACGGCGCCCAAATGAATAGTCAAGGGGTACTCGCTTCAGCTCGGGTGCATTCTCCGGAGCACCGTCTCGATCAACACCGAGAACCTGAGGCATCCTGACCGAGGGAATTTGTGCAACCTCCTCTTCACGAAGCTGCACGAACGATACAAGTTCCCCGCTGAATTTGAAAACACAAACCTCAAAGGGAATAAAGTGAACAGTGCTGCCCTCACGAAGATGAGCAAGGCCATGTCTACTTGGAAAAGCAATGTGAAGAGAATGATCGAGAAAGATGAGAGTTATGAGAAGATCAAGGAGAAAAATCCTCCGATCACCGAAGATGACTACAACGAATTCAAGATCAATTGCTCGAGCACCGCAAACTCCGAATCAAGTCAGTGGGGGAAAGAAATGCGGGAGCTGAACTTAGGGGAATACACACTCGATCCCGACGGTTACAGAGTGGCGGAGCCTATATGGGACAAGGAGGAGGCGGACCGTGCCGAGCAAGGCCTACCGCTCCTCTTCGATAAATACGGTGACAAGCAGACTAGGAACTTTGTCAGGGCCCGGTACAAGAAGGACCCGAAAACAAAGGAGCTTACCACGGATCCGAAGACCAGGGCGCTTGAGCTTGTTCTGGTAAGGAATACACCCCCGTTTAATTAGCTCCATATGGTTGCATTCTAATTAATGAAGCCAAATTTCTAAATGGTTCACATTCCTTCCGCAGGCGACTGAAAGCAGTAGCGCGGGGTCGACTAAGAGCAACCCTTGGGAAACCACTCTAAATAGGGCGTTGAATGTAATGAAGAACAAGGATAAGCTCACTAAGCCGATGTTAGCTGGTCGTGTGGCCGGCAAAGGCTTGTCGACAAAATGGTCGTCATACTATAACACTGGTGGGCGAAAGGAGAAAAAGACCAGCTCGGAAAGCCAGGCGCGCGAGGTTCAAGAACTCAAGGCACAGGTGGCGCGGATTCCGGAGATTGTCCAAGAGCAAGTGCAACAACAACTCGGAGCGACGATCACCGCCATTGTGCCTACCTTGATCCAGGGGTTGAGTGTGTGGATTGCGGGCGGCCAACAGGGGCCGCCCCCGATTCCTAGCTTCACGGCCAGCAACTCGCAGAACGCGATGGCGGTGTCTCCGGCGGAGGCAGCATTGGTGTCTCCGGCGCCGGCACGGGAGCTTAATGCACCCGGGTGTACGCCGGCCGGCACCTCTGCAGCAAGCGGCCCCTCCGTCAACCTCACGCCCGCCATTGGCGGTGCCTCGACATTAGCCGAGCTCGACGCCATCATCAAGGTAACTAACTAAGCCTCTCTCGGCCGAGGACTTCATCTCCTTGCCTTTGACTGGGCATCCCCGACGCCCTACATGTTTTCGCAGGGCGCCGCCGATGTTCCGTGCACTCTCCCGCACTTCGTGAACAACGAGTTGGTCGATGTCGCGAAGGGCAAAATCGTTCAACCGGGCAACCCCTTGTTCCACGGTACCCAGATGCCACCCAACTTGTTTAGGGTTCAACTGGTTCGGGTGCTGCCAGGCTGCGACGAGTTGCTACCTCCGATTCGACCCATCGGGGCCGACGATGATGACGTGATGACCCTCAGTGCCTGCCTGAGCTAGCCCCCGCTTTGGCCGAAGAGCCAGATTCGTTTGGGGGCGGGGGACACCACCCCAAAGACAACACCGCCAGTCGTGCCGGCGCCAAGTCGGCCCCATGGCAAGAACACCGCAACGGTGCCGGACATCCCCATGCCACTGGATCCAAACATGCATATGGCACAGGATCAAAACAACGACGACGACGATACATTTGCCAACGTCAATCAGTACTTTGCCGATCATGGGTACGATGGCGACTTCATGGGGCCTCCTTCTCAAGAACCCAACCCAACAAAAGACGTGCGCGATCTAGCTGGTACCGCGGAGAAGCCAAGTTGCAACAGGCGTCGTCTGCCGTTCAGCTCTCAGGAGACGCCTCCAGCTGCCGACTTCACCGAGCCTCGGATAGGCAAGGTGAGAAATATTATCAGCCCCAGCACACTCAAGAAGGCGGTCTGTGAGCAGAACTCGGTCCCATTACAAGAGAAGAAGAAGGCACGCAAAAGAAAGACTAACAAGGGTGCGAGCCAGCCGGCACCGAGTACGATCCGTGCTCAGGACGGGCCACCTTCACCTGAGGATATCTCGAGGAGGGTGCATGTGGCGGGTAGGGCGATACTACCGACAAATATGCTCGATGCTGCAACCGGTGCTATGCGGAGTCTGCATGACAGTGTTCTTTCTTTGGAGAAGCGGCGTCTCAGAGAGAAGGATGTGGCATACCCGGTTTTCGCGGCCAAGATGCCAGAGGGCAAGGGCTTTGTGGATAACTCCATCGGGCGTATGATCGTCCTGCGGTTTGATGACATCTACGCTATGTTGAACCTTCATCCGCTGCACTACACCTTCGTTCGGCTATTTTCGCTGAGTATGGAGATGCGGATCATTCGCGACAAGACCCCGGACATCGTGATAGTCGACCCCTTCTACATGCGTGCCAAGATCTTGGGCAGCGCCGGGGACCGGCAAGTCGCGAGTTCTTACCTCGAAGGCGTCATTCTGGCAAACCAAGATAAGGATAACTTCCTCGTGCCTTACTTTCCCGAGTAAGTCCTCCCCTCAACCGGCCCGTAACATATGAATTCTTAGATTTCGATCGTTTTTCTTTTAACATTTCATGTTTTCTACAGTGACACACATTGCATGCTCATCCTCCTAAGCCCCAAATATTCCATGGCCACGTATTTCGACCCGGACTATCCGTCGAATGTAGACTACACAAATGTCAAGAAGGTTCTTGATGATGTTCTCCCCGGCTACGCCAAATCTGGAGGCACCTTCACCAGGCCTGTTCATAAGTACGGCAAGCACGTGTTCTCCCACAATACGACGTTCTGCCGCGTCAAGCAGCCGCCTAGCGGTCAGAAGGGTGCCTACTACGCCATCCATCACATGCGGGAAATCGTACGGGACCATCATCAACTTCTGCTACCGAGTAAACTCAAAGATTGGGCCGCGAGCGTGTCAGCAATCCAGGACGCGGACATCAGACAAGAATTCTTTCGCATCCAGTCGGAGTTTGCGGAAATCATCCATCAAGATGTCGTTCGTACCTCGGGGCAGTTCTACCTCAGAAATCAACCGTCCAACAGTGACATCGACACAATTCTACAAATGCAGGCTGACAACGACCGTTATTTCATGACTCCCACGATAGACGGCGGCTTCATCCACGCTCTGGTCCCTTGAGTCGAGTCGAAAGCAGTGATGCTGTGTCTAGTTCTGAAATATCGATTGGCTCATGTTGTAATTAAACTTTAATGAACTTGTAGTATGTCTCTTTGGTTTTAAGAGTCATTCAACTTAGATGTAATCGATGCTATTAATGTCTTGCTTTTCTCTTCCGATCGTTCTGTTGCATACTTATTTATTGCTTATGTATTGTCTGTGAATTGGTACTAACGTTTCGTTTGGCTAGTGCATAGCGATGCCGTCGTATGTCGTGTACAAGGGTAAGGTTCCCGGAGTCTACGATGACTGGGAGGAGTGTCGGAGATAGGTTCACCGATTTAGCGGTAATAGTTACAAAGGGTACACCACTAGGGCCGAGGCCGAATCTAGATACGCCCGCTATCTAGCGAGAGAGGGGAGGGAGCGTTGGAGGAACCGGATGAAGACGAGTTTCATTGTGATGATGCTCATCGTGATGACCGCAGCTCTCTTCTATGTGATGGTAGTTTAGATGATCGATATCGACTTGTAATGTGAAGACAAACTCGCTACTCGCGGTCTCGAGACTTGTAATATAATGTTCTATCTTTGTTCGGTCTTTTCAATTCGGAGACTAATATGATGAATTGTATTCGGAGACTAATATGATGAATTGTATCCAAAGACTAATCTTCTATTGTATTCGATGAATCTGTTGTTGATGTGTGTTGTCTATATTTTGTCCAATTATACATTTTGTAACCTATGCAAAAAACAGAAAATAAATAATAAAAAACCCTAATATTCATACTAATGGCGCATCACATCACAGTGCGCCATTAGTATGACAAAGTATACTAATGGCGCATCATTAAATAGTCGCCATTAGTATGCCGGGCTTACTAATGGCGCATCTCGTTGATGTGCGCCATTAGTATGCCAGAGCACCTGGGTATACATGGCCCCTCGGAGGCATACTAATGGCGCACCGTGGCCTATACTAATGGCGCACTTGTGGTGCGCCATTAGTATACCAGATACTAATGGCGCACCATTGATGCGCCATTAGTAAAAATTACTAATGACGTGCTAGTAATGGCGCACCAGTGATGCGCCATTAATGGCCAAATTAGGTGCGCCATTAGTAGCCCTTTTTCTAGTAGTGGTAGTACACCGTTACGGTGTCCCCCACAACATCATCACCGATAACGGCACAAACTTCACTGTCGACGAGGTTAAATCATGGTGCAAAAATATGGGCATTAAGCTCGATTACGCTTCAGTCTATCACCCTCAAACCAACGGTCAAGTGGAATGAGCAAATGGTCTAATAATGAGCGGCATCAAACCCAGACTAGTGCGGTCAGTTACTAAATCTGACACGCACTGGGTAGAGGAGCTCGACTCCGTACTCTGGGGGCTGCGGACAACGCCCAACCGTACTACCGGATTCACACCATTCTTTATGGTATTCGGCGCAGAGGCAGTTCTGCCCTGCGACATTATTCATGACTCACCTCGAGTGCGCATGTACGAAGAAAGAGAGGCCGAGCTGGATCGGCAGGACAGTTTGGACGCACTGGAGGAAGAACGCGACGTCGCCAAGGCTCGTTCCGCATTCTATCAACAGCAGGCTCGAAGATATCAAAGCAGAGAAGTACGGGCCAAGACTTACAACGTTGGCGAACTAGTTCTACGCCTACCGGACAAGAAAAAGGACAAGCTCAAGCCCAAATGGGAGGGCCCCTTCATTATCGATCAAGTCCTGACCGGCGGAGCGTACCGTCTACGAAATGCATCGGACAACCGACTCAAGCCGAACCCATGGAACGCAGCCCGCCTCCGAAGATTCTATGCCTAGCGCTGGACTAAGAGTTCGTCCCCTTCCCCCGTCCAAATTTTCATATTTCATCTATTTTTTGTTCCTCTTTCTTCTTTCACCCATTTTTCTAAATGCCCTTAAAAGGCCTACTCGCGCATTGTTCGCATACACTTGACGTTCCATCCGCACTTATTATACCTGGGGGCTTCTTTACCAGAAGCTCAATTATAAGGGCTTCATGCCCAGCACATGTGTCAAGCTTCCACATGTACCTTTTATTCACCATTATATGCATCGATATGACTTAAGTTTTGGCCAAGCTGGGTTGCCTGGCTCCTGTGCTTACCCCTACGTTCCCGATTGTTCGGCTAGGAGGTAAAGGGAGCACCTCTGCGATTGTTACTGCCGGGTCAGCCGGATGTGTACCTCAGACTGGGTGAAGCCGAAAGCTAGCGTTCTTAAGGGAATATTCGGTCGGTGACTTGAAAGATGATTTTTTACCTACTTATTTATCTGCCCCCAAATGCTTTTCTGCTCTTTTCGCAGTCCGGACATGCACTTTAGGGCATGCCTCCCAGGGAAAGGAACCCCTAATGGAACTATTCTCCCTGGAAGATGTTTCTTACTAACCATGTAATATAACATAACTAGTTGGGCACTTGTCTGATAAAGCACTAATGACCCCTACGCCTGGTCTCCATGCATACCACGGTTGTTTCTTAACCAAGAAGGTATTCGGACACACTCCGGACTCTAGGGTCCCGAGGTTGAAGCGAAAAGGTCGGCAAAGGCAAACGATCTACAATCCGGCTAGAAGGCATTTCACATGTCATTTTAAGATACATTGTCAACTCGATTGATTGTATTCTTCTTCAATCCCGTCTAACAGGCTATCTAATTTACAGTCCCGTTGGGAAAATTTAGCGGCCAACTCTACCTGGCCGTATACTAAACTCACAGGGATCTCCTTCCCATCGGGCCCCACCGGTCCGACCTCGGCCATATGGTTGGGATCCGCCTTCTTGTATCGCGTCTTCACCATGGCCCAGGCCTCCCTGGCACCTTGGCGGCAGGCCGAAATCTTCCATAAACGGAAGCGCTGCTGCACTCCCTGAAGCTTCTCCACGAGCTCTCCAAGGACCTCGGGTAGGGAGTGGGATGGCCATAAAGCCTGGACGACACCTCTCATTGCCTGCCGAACTCGTTCGAGCAGTTGCACCAGCTCAGGAAGTTGATCACCTGTTGATGCGGGCATCTCCTCCACAGGGCTACCTGTGAGTATACCTGCAGACATATTTTGTCAATTGACTTCCTCGCCAAACTCTTCCTTTCAAAGGAGTTCGCTCAAGCACTTACTATAGATGCCGCGACGAAGCCGCTCATTCTCCTTAACGGAGCCAGACAGCTCGGCCCGAACACCTTTCAGCTCCTCTTCAAGCTGGGCGCGGGCATCCTGGAGCTTGTTCCTTTCCTGCTGCACTTTCATCAGCATCCTCTCGCCGGCCTTCAGCTGGCGCAGTAGTTCTTGCCTGTACGGATCTTGTCCGGCAGCTCCTGCAATATCATTTTTAGACTTGCGCACACGCCGCACACCGCTTATATTATTAAAATAATGTGTTACCAGGAGGGGTCTTTGTGTTTCCTCCTGCGGCAGCAAGTGCGGCCTCGAGTTGGGCCTTGCACTCTCGCAGCTCCTGAGACAGTTGGGTATTCTTCTCCGAAAGATCCTGCATTTAAAATGATCCTTAAATCAGTTATTATAACTACTTTAAGTCTCGGGGGCTACTGGCATATACAGCTATTAAATTCCCTTACTCGCATGTGTTTTACATACTGCTCCCTGGCTCTGGTAAAACCATCTTGAGCGGCACGGAGGTGCGCGTCCCCCGCGTTAAAGGCATTCAACGCCTCAGGGGAGAAGCACGCGTCACGAAATGCTGTCCGGCGATGCCTGTGGTTCATGGCGCTTTCCACCTCAGACTTGGTGGCGGACAGCCTGTCGGCGTCCTCTGTTGGAGGAGTGTTCGGCCTGCGCCTTGCGCTCGCCTCCCCCTCCAGACCAGGTGCTGGAACCTGGCTGGTAGAGTTTGGATTGGCAACCTCTACGTCCGCAGTCTGGCGGGCGCTTTTTCTTGTACAAAAGTCATGAGCATTTAAACACTTCCTAGGAATGTAGCTCTAAAATAGCGGGTTGTGAGCTATACCTTTGCGGCGACGTTTCAATCCGCGCCGTGCTCCTCTTCCGCTTACTGGGCCGGACTGTCCCTTGTTGGTCAGCCGCCGTGGACTCGGCTTCTCACCGTAAAGGCGCCTCCGGCAAAACACCGTTGTATACGGTGGTCAGAAATGAGCGAGGGAGGAATAATGGTGCCAGGGCTCCGGTCACAATCACCTGGGAAGCCGGACACAGTTCGGGGTAGTCAGCCATAATGGCAACTAAAGCGTTATCCACGCTGAGTTGGTGGAACACCCCGTCGATTAACTCCACCTTTATGTCCGGATCCTCTTCGGAGGCCGGATCCTAGGATCTCTCGGGGTCCTCGGGTTGCGGAGCTGGGCTAAGCATGCCCTCCACCACCCGACGCAGCTCCTGCGTCGAAAGCATAATTTACAAAGCTTAAACTTTGAAAAGCATGGGTCGGGCATTCAAAGTGTTCGCTTACCCAACGCCGAGGGTTATTCATGGAGAACCCGTTCAACGGGCTCGTCTAGAGGAAATCCTCCTTCTCCCCCTTGTACAGGCCAGACAGGACCTTCACCAGGTCTTCGACCGATCCTAGCCCTTTACGGCCGTGACGGGTGGCATCGTCCTCTCCGTTGAAATCCCACATTGGGTGGCCTCTGTATTGCAGCGGCTGCACCCCCCGCATAATGCATGTTGCCATGACTCCAATCATGGTCAACCGAGAATGGGCTAGTAACCTTATTCGGCCCATTAAATAATGGACGCTCTTATCCTCCTCCAGTTGGGGGCTCCGTGGGCGCCAGCTAAGGCGTTTCTTCAAAGGAGAATTGTTGAACTCCAGGAGGCCGATCCGAACAGGGTCTGGCAGCGGAGCGTCTTCTACGTAAAACCATTCTGAGGGCCAGTCTTCGGACGCCTTCTTAGGGGTTCCGGATAGATATCCGGTCCCGGCAATGCGCCATACTTCGGCGCCGCCCACTTGATATATGGACCCCTCGTGAGAGCGGGGTACAAGGCAAAACAACCTCTTCCACAGTGCAAAATGGGGTTCGACGCCCAGAAATAGCTCGCAAAGAGCTACGAAGCCCGCGATATGCAGGATAGAGGCGGGCGTGAGGTGATGGAGCTGGAGTCCGTAGAACTCCAGGAGCCCGCGGAGGAATGGATGTATAGGAAATCCGAGCCCCCTTATCAGATAGGGGACGAAGCAAACCCGCCCCCCTTTGTTGGGATTTGGGGTAGCCTCCGCCTGCTTCCCACCTGGGTAGGTGGCCAACCCGGCTCGGACCGGGACCATGAAGGCCGGAGGGAGATATCCCTTTGCTTGGAGCGCCACCAGCTCGCTATGCAGGACAGAACATCTCCGCCAGTCTCCTAGCGGTGGGCTGGCAGCGCGAGAGGAGGAGCCGCGTCGACGGTCCATGATGGAATGGATTTTTCGGTCAGAAGCGCTCCGATGAGTACTCGCGGAAGGAAGATGGAGTGATTTGGATCTGGATTTTGCCTCTCTTATTGGCAGATTATTTGCACAACTAGGGGGTAAAACATAAAAGATACCCTGGCTTTTCGCATTCATGCGACGCGTGGAAGATGGCCATTATTGGGCATGGAAGCCAAGAAGTGCAACATTGATGAGAAAGCCAGACACTATTCGGCAGGTACATGGAACTTAAGGGAGAACCCGCCTTGCAACGCCGAAGATTACATACGCGCTGGACTTATCGTCATTGAAGCCTGGTTCGGGGGCTACTGAGGGAGTCCTGGACTAGGGGGTGTCCGAACAGCCGGACTATCATCGTCAGCCGGACTCCAAGACTACGAAGATACAAGATTGAAGACTTCGTCCCGTGTCCGGATGGGACTTTCCTTGGCGTAGAAGGCAAGCTTGGCGATACGGATATGTAGATCTCCTACCATTGTAACCGACTCTGTGTAACCCTAGCCCTCTCCGGTGTCTATAAACCGGATGGCTTTAGTCCGTAGGACGAACAACCATTACAACAATCATACCATAGGCTAGCTTCTAGGGTTTAGCCTCCTTGATCTCGTGGTAGATCTACTCTTGTACTACCCATATCATCAATATTAATCAAGCAGGACGTAGGGTTTTACCTCCATCAAGAGGGCCCGAACCTGGGTAAAACATCGTGTCCCTGGTCTCCTGTTACCATCCGCCTAGACGCACAGTTTGGGACCCCCTACCCGAGATCCGCCGGTTTTGACACCGACAGATGGCAAAGTGAACAAAGGTATATTTGATATACATGTTATTGATGTGTACCTTACTAGTGTTTATAGCAACCCCTCCGTATTTGATACTGGTTCAATTGCTAAGAGTACTAACTCGAAACGGGACATGCAAAATAAACAGAGACTAGTTAAGGGCGAGGTGATGATGTGTGTTGGAAGTGATTCCAAGGTTGATAATATTACCATCGCACACTCCTTTTACCATCGGGATTAGTGTTGAACCTAAAATAAATTTTATTTGGTGTTTGCGTTGAGCATGAATATGATTGGATCACGTTTATTGCAATACGGTTATTCATTTAAGTCAAAGAATAATTGTTGTTCTATTTAAATGAATAAAACCTTCTATGGTCGTACACTCAATATAAATGGTTTATTGAATATCGATCGTAGTGATACACATATTCATAATATTGAAGCCAAAAGATTCAGAGTTAATAATGATAGTGTAACTTATTTGTGGCACTGCCGTTTAGGTCATATTGGTGTAAAGCGCATGAAGAAACTCCATGCCGATGGGCTTTTGGAATCACTTGATTATGAATCACTTGATGCTTGCGAACCATGCCTCATGGGCAAGATGACTAAGACTCTGTTCTCCGGAACAATGGAGCGAGCAACTGACTTATTAGATATAATACATACTAATGTATGCGGTCTGATGAGTGTTGAAGCTCACGGCGGGTATTGTTTTTTCTGACCTTCACAGATGATTTATCTGCTTGATGAAACATAAGTCTGAAACATTTGAAAAGTTCAAAGAATTTCCGAGTGAAGCGAAAAATCGTCATAACAAGAAAAAGTTTCTACGATCTGATCGCAGAGACGAATGTTTGAGTTATGAGTTTGGTCTTCATTTGAAAAAGTGTGGAATAGTTCTGCAACTCACGCCACCTGGAACACCACAGTGTAATGGTGTGTCCGAACGTCATAACCGTACTTTATTAGATATGGTGCGATCTATGATGTCTCTTACCGATTTACCACTATTGTTTTGGGGTTATGCATTAGAGACAACTGCATTCACGTTAAAAATGGCACCATCTAATTCCGTTGAGATGACACGTACAAATTGTGGCTTAGCAAGAAACCTAAGCTGTCGTTTCTTAAAATTTGGGGTTGCGATGCTTATGTGAAAAAGTTTCATCCTAATAAGCTCAAACCCAAATCGAAGAAGTGCGTTTTCATAGGATACCCAAAAGTAATTGTTGGGTACACACCTTCTATCATAGATCCAAAGGCAAGATATTCGTTGCTAAAATGGATAATTTCTAGAGAAGGAGTTTCTCTCAAAATAAGTGAGTGGGAGGAAAGTAGAACTTGATGAGGTAATTGTACCTTCTCTTGAATTGGAAAGTATCTCATCACTGAGAACAGTTCCAATGATGCCTACACCAATTAGTGAGGAAGTTAATGATGATGATCATGAAACTTCAGATCAAGTTACTACCGAACCTCGTAGGTCAACTAGAGTATGATCCGCGCCAGAGTGGTACGATAATCCTGTTCTAGAAGTCATGTTAGTTGACCATGACGAACCTACGAACTATGAGGAAACGATGATGAGCCCAGATTCCGCGAAATGGCTTGAGGCCATGAAATCTGAGATGGGATCCATGTATGAGAACAAAGTATGGACTTTGGATGACTTGCCCGATGATCGGCAAGCAATAGAGAATAAATGGATCTTCAAGAGGAAGACGGATGCTGATAGTAGTGTTACTATCTACAAAGCTCGAATTGTCGAAAAATGTTTTCGACAAGTTCAAGGTGTTGACTACGATGAGATTTTCTCACTTGTATCGATGCTTTAAAGTTTGTCTGAATCATGTTAGCAATTGCCGCATTTTATGAAATTTGGAAAATGGATGTCATACCTGCATTCCTTAATGGATTTCTTAAAGAAGAGTTGTATGTGATGCAACCAAAAGGTTTTGTCAATCCTAAAGGTGCTAACAAAGTGTGCAAGCTCCAGCAATCCATCTATGGATTGGTGCAAGCATCTCGGAGTTGGAATATACACTCTGATGAGTTGATCAAAGCATATAGATTTATATAGACTTGCGGTGAAGCCTGTATTTACAAGAAAGTGAGTGGGAGCACTACATTTTTCTGATAAATATATGTGAAAGACATATTGTTGATCGGAAATGATGTAGAATTTTTCTGGAAAGCTTAAAGGAGTGTTTGAGAGGAGTTTTTCAAAGAAAGACCTTGGTAAAGCTGCTTACATATTGAGCATCAAGATCTATAGAGATAGATCAAAATGATTGATAAGTTTTTTCAATGAGTACATACCTTGACAAGATTTTGAAGTAGTTCAAAATGGAACAGTCAAAGAAGGAGTTCTTGCCTGCGTTGCAAGGTGTGAAGTTGAGTAAGACTCAAAACCCGACCACGGCAGAAGATAGAGAGAGAATGAAAGTCATTCCCTATGCATCATCCATAGGTTCTATAAAGTATGCCATGCTGTGTACCAGACCAATTGTATATGCTGCCCTGAGTCTGGCAAGGGAGTACAATAGTGATCTAGGAGTAGATCACTGGACATTGGTCAAAATTATTCTTAGAAGACTAAGGAAATATTTCTCGGTTATCGAGGTGATAGAGAGTTCGTCGTAAAGAGTTACATCGATGCAAGCTTTGACACCGATCTGGATGACTCTGAGTCTCGATCTGGATACATATTGAAAGTGGGAGCATTTAGCTAGAGTAGCTCCATGCAGAGCATTGTAGACATAGAAATTCGCAAAATACATACAGATCTGAATGTGGCAGACCCATTGACTAAACCTCTCTCACAAGCAAAACATGATCACACCTTAGTACTCTTTGGGTATTAATCACATGGCGATGTGAACTAGATTATTAACTCTAGTAAACCCTTTGGGTATTAGTCACATGGTGATGTGAACTAATCACATGTTGATGTGAACTCTTGGTGTTAAATCACATGGCAATGTGAACTAGATTATTGACTCTAGTGCAAGTGGGAGACTGAAGGAAATATGCCCTAGAGGCAATAATAAATTTGTTATTTATATTTCCTTATATCATGATAAATGTTTATTATTCATTCTAGAATTGTATTAACCGGAAACTTAGTACATGTGTGAATACATAGACAAAACAGATTGTCCCTAGTATGAATCTACTTTACTAGCTCGTTAATCAAAGATGGTTGCGTTTCCTGACCATAGACATGTGTTGTCATTTGATGAACGGGATCACATCATTAAAGAATGATGTGATGGACAAGACCCATCCGTTAGCTTAGCATTATGATCGTTGAGTTTTATTGCTATTCCTTTCATCATAACTTATACATGTTCCTCTGACTATGAGATTATGCAACTCCCAAATACTGGAGGAACACCTTATGTGCTATCAAACATCACAACGTAACTGGGTGATTATAAAGATGCTCTACAGGTGTCTCCGAAGGTGTTTGTTGGGTTGGCATAGATCGAGATTAGGATTTGTCACTCCATGTATCGAAGAGGTATCTCTAGGCCCTCTCGGTAATGCACATCACTATAAGCCTTGCAAGCAATGTGACTAATGAGTTAGTTACGGGATGATGCATTACAAAACGAGTAAAGAGACTTGCCGGTAACGAGATTGAACTAGGTATTGAGATACCGACGATCGAATCTCGGGCAAGTAACATACCGATGACAAAGGGAACAACGTATGTTGTTATGCAGTTTGACCGGTAAAGATCTTCGTGGAATATGTAGGAACTAATATGAGCATCTAGGTTCTGCAATTGGTTATTGGCCGGAGATGAGTCTCGTTCATGTCTACATAGTTCTCGAACCCGTAGGGTCCGCACGCTTAACATTCCATGACAATCAGTATGATGAGTTTATGTGTTTTGATGTACCGAAGGTAGTTCAGAGTCCCGGATATGGTCACGGACATGACGAGGAGTCTCAAAATGGTTGAGATGTAAAGATTGATATATTGGAAGCCTATGTTTGGACATCAGAATGGTTCCGGTTGAGTTCAGGCATTTACCGGAGTACCGGGAGGTTACCGGAACCCCCCGGGGAGTATATGGGCCTTAGTGGAATAGAGGAGAGGAAGGGAAAAGGTGAAGGGTGCGCCCCCTAGCCCAATCCGAATTGGGTGGCCCCCCCTTCCTTCCCTCTCTCCTCCCCATCCTTCTCTCCTACTCCTACTACTTGGAAGGGGGGAATCCTACTCCTGGTGGGAGTAGGACTCTCCAGGGCTCGCCATAGTAGAGGGCCGGCCCTCCCCCTCCTCCACTTCTTTATATACGAGGGAGGGGGGCACCCCATAGACACATAAGTTGATCATTGATCCCATAGCCATGTGCGGTGCCCTGCTACCTCTTGAGCACTGCGTTGGATTTCCCCGAAGAGGAGAGGATGATACAGCAAAGTAGCGTAAGTATTTCCCTCAATTTTTGAGAACCAAGGTATCAATCCAGTAGGAGGCCACGCACAAGTCCATCGTACCTGCACAAAACAATAGCTCCTCGCAACCAACGCGATTAGGGGTTGTCAATCCCTTCACGGTCACTTACGACAGTGAGATCTGATAGAGATGATAGATAATATTTTTGGTATTTTTGGTATAGAGATGCAAAGTGAAAATTAAAAGGCAAAGTAAAAACAAAGCAAGTATTAAAGTAATGGAGATTGATATGATGAGAATAGATCCGGGGGCCATAGGTTTCACTAGTGGCTTCTCTCAAGAGCATAAGTATTCTACGGTGGGTGAACAAATTACTGTTGAGCAATTGACAGAATTGAGCATAGTTATGAGTATATCTAGGTATGATCATGTATATAGGCATCACGTCCAAGACAAGTAAACCGACTCCTGCCTGCATCTACTACTATTACTCCACTCATCGACCGCTATCCAGCATGCATCTAGAGTATTAAGTTAAAAACAGAGTAACGCCTTAAGCAAGATGACATGATGTAGAGGGATAAATTCATGCAATATGATAAAAAACCCATCTTGTTATCCTCGATGGCAACAATAAAATACGTGCCTTGCAACCCTTTCTGTCACTGGGTAAGGACACCGCAAGATTGAACCCAAAGCTAAGCACTTCTCCCATTGCAAGAACTACCAATCTAGTTGGCCAAACCAAACGGATAATTCGAAGAGACTTGCAAAGATAACCAATCATACATAAAAGAATTCAAAGAACATTCAAATATTATTCATAAATAATATGGATCATAAACCCACAATTCATCGGTCTCAACAAACACACCGCAAAAAGAAGATTACATCGAATAGATCTCCACGAGAGAGGGGGAGAACATTGTATTGAGATCCAAAAAGAGAGAAGAAGCCATCTAGCTACTAGCTATGGACCCGAAGGTCTGAAGTAAACTACTCACACTTCATTGGAGGGGCTATGGTGATGATGTAGAAGCCCTCCGTGGTGGATGCCCCCTCCGGCGGAGCTCCAGAACAGGCCCCAAGATGGGTTCTCGTGGATACAGGAAGTTGTGGCGGTGGAATTAGGTTTTTGGCTCCTGTTCTGATCGTTTGGGGGTACGTAGGTATATATAGGAGGAAGGAGTACGTTGGTGGAGCAATAGGGGGCCCACGAGGCAGGGGGTGCGCCCTAGGGGGGCGCCCCCCACCCTCGTGACCGCCTCTTTTGTTCCATGGCGTAGTGTCCAAGTGTCCTGGATCACGTTCGGTGAGAAAATCACGTTTCCGAAGGTTTTATTCCGTTTGGACTCCGTTTGATATTCCGTTTCTTCGAAAGACTGAAATAGGCAAAAAACAGCAATTCTGGGCTGGGCCTCCGGTTAATAGGTTAGTCCCAAAAATAATATAAAAGTGGAAAATAAAGCCCAATATAGTCCAAAACAGTAGATAAAGTAGCATGGAGCAATCAAAAATTATAGATACGTTTGAGACGTATCAGGCATCCCGAAGCTTAATTCCTGCTCGTCCTCGAGTAGGTAAATGATAAAAAGAGAATTTTTGATGCGGAGTGATACTTTAGCATAATTTCAATGTAAATCTTCTTAATTGTGGTATGAATATTCAGATCCGAAAGATTCAAGAAAAAAGTTCATATTGACATAAAAAAATAATACTTCAAGCATACTAACTAAGCAATTATATCTTCTCAAAATAACATGGCCAAAGAAAGTTATCCCTACAAAATCAAATAGTCTGTCTATGCTCCATCTTCCCCACACAAAATATTTAAATCATGCACAACCCCGATGACAAGCCAAGCAATTGTTTCATACTTTAACATTTTCAAAACTTTTTCAATCTTCACGCAATACATGAGCGTGAGCCATGGATATAGCACTATATGTGGAATAGAATGGTGGTTGTGGAGAAGACAAAAGGAGGGAAGATAGTCTCACATCAACTAGGCGTATCAACGGGCTATGGAGATGCCCATCAATAGATATCAATGTGAGTGAGTAGGGATTGCCATGCAACAGATGCACTAGAGCTATAAGTATATGAAAGCTCAACAAAAGAAACTAAGTGGGTGTGCATCCAACTCGCTTGCTCACGAAGACCTAGGGCAATTGAGGAAGCCCATCATTGGAATATACAAGACAAGTTCTATAATGAAAAATTCCCACTAGTATATGAAATTGACAAAATGAGAGACTCTCTATCATGAAGATCTTGGTGCTACTTTGAAGCACAAGTGTGGTAAAAGGATAGTAGCATTGTCCCTTCTCTCTTTTCTCTCATTTTTTTAATTGGGCCTTTTCTCTCTTTTTTTATGGCCTCGTTTTTTTCATTTTTCATTTTTTTTATTTTTCGTCCGGAGTCTCATCCCAACTTGTGGGGGAATCATGGTCTCCATCATCCTTTCCTCACTTGGGACAATGCTCTAAAAAATGATGATCATCACACTTTTATTTTTCTTACAACTCAACAATTACAACTCAATTCTTAGAACAAAGTATGACTCTATATGAATGCCTCCGGCGGTGTACCGGGATATGCAATGAAACAAGAGTGACATGTATGAAAGAATTATGAAAGGTGGCTTTGCCACAAATACGATGTCAACTACATGATCATGCTAGGCAATATGACAATGATGGAGCGTGTCATAATAAACGGAACGGTGGAAAGTTGCATGGCAATATAACTCGGAATGGCTATGAAAATGCCATGATAGGTAGGTATGGTGGCTGTTTTGCGGAAGATATATGGTGGGTGTATGATACCGGCGAAAAGTGTGCGGTATTAGAGAGGCTAGCAATGGTGGAAGGATGGGAAAAAGTGCGTATAATCCATGGACTCAACATTAGTCATAAAGAACTCCTATACTTATTGCAAAAATCTAGAAGTTATCAAAGCAAAGTATTACACGCATGCTCCTAGGGGGATAGATTGGTAGGAAAAGACCATCGCTCGTCCCCGACCGCCACTCATAAGGAAGACAATCAATAAATAAATCATGCTCCGAGTTCATCACATAACGGTTCACCATACGTGCATGCTACGGGAATCACAAACTTCAGCACAAGTATTCTTTAAATTCACAACTACTGAACTAGCATGACTCTAATATCACCATCTTCATATCTCAAAACAATTATCAAGCATCAAACTTTTCTTAGTATTCAACGCACTCAAAAGAAAGTTTCACATATCTTGAATACCAAGTATATTAACATTAAGCAAATTACCATGCTATTAACGACTCTCAAAATAATATAAGTGAAGCCTGAGAGATCAATAGTTTCTTTAAAACAAATCCACCACCGTGCTCTAAAAGATCTAAGTGAAGCACTAGAGAAAAAATTATCACGCTCAAAATATATAAGTGAAACACTAGAGCAAAAACTATATAACTCAAAAGATATAAGTGAAGCATATAGAGTATTCTAACTATTTCCGATCATGTGTGTCTCTCTCAAAAGGTGTGTACAGCAAGGATGAATGTGGCAAACTAACAAATAATGACTCAAATAATACAAGACGCTCCAAGCAAAACACATATCATGTGGTGAATAAAAATATAGCTCCAAGTAAATTACCGATGGAAGTAGACGAAAGAGGGGATGCCTTCCGGGGCATCCCCAAGCTTTGACGTTTTGGTGTCCTTGGATTATCTTGGGGGTGCCATGGGCATCCCCAAGCTTAGGCTCTTGCCACTCCTTGTTCCATAATCCATCAAAAGAATTTACCCAAAACTTGAAAACTTCACAACACAAAACTCAATAGAAATTTTGTGAGCTCCGTTAGAGAAAGAAAACAAAAGACTACTTTAAGGTACTGTAATGAACTCATTCTTTATTTATATTGGTGTTAAACCTACTGTATTCCAACTTCTCTATGGATTATAAACTATTTTACTAGCCATAGATTCATCAAAATAAGCAAACAACACACGAAAAACAGAATCTGTCAAAAACAGAACAGTCTGTAGTAATCTGTAACTAACGCAAACTTCTGGAACTCCAAAAAATCTACCAACATTAGATGACCTAGAAAATTTGTTTATTGATCAGCAGCAATTGGAATCAGTATTTTATCACGTTCTGGTGATTTTTAATAATTCGGGCACTGAGCGCAAAGTTTCTGGAAATTACAGCAAGATCAAATAACTATCATCCAAGAAGATCCAATAGGTCTAGCTTGGCACAAACACTAATTAAAACACAAAACCACATCTAAACAGAGGCTAGATGGATTATTTATTCCTAAAAAGAAGCAAAAACAGAAAACTAAAAATAAAATTGGGTTGCCTCCCAACAAGCGCTATCGTTTAACGCCCCTAGCCAGGCATAAAAGCAAGGATAGATCTAGGTATTGCCATCTTTGGTAGGCAATTCTTCAATGAGGCATCTACCTTCTTTAGATTTTTCTTTCTTTCTAGTAATTGTCAAATTTTTAGGCAAAAGATCGAAAAATTCATTCATAGCAAATGGTTCCTTAATGATGGCAAAAAGATTGGGATGAACACTTATAGATTTAAGATCTGCAGTTTCCTTACTAGATGATTCACCCTTATTCTTAGGAACATAAATAAGCTTAGTATTTTTAGTAGACGAACTTGGAGTGTTTTTTATGGACAAAAAAGCGGTTCCCAAGTTGGTAATGATACCCTCAAGTTTATCGATTCTTGTGGAATCTAGATTTATTTTTTCATTAACAATGGGTTCCTTTTCTTTAATATTTTTCAAAGTCATTCCTACCTTAGATCCATATTGGGTAATTTGATTGTGGATCTTTTTATCAAGATTTTCAATTGATTCAATGGTAGAAACTTTATTCTCAATAATTTCAAGTCTTTGCATAACATGCTCCAAAGTTAACATAGTTCCATTAACCAAAAGAGGTGGTGAGCCAAATAAATCTATTAAAGCATTATAAGAATCAAAAGTATGGCTACCCAAGAAATTCCCTCCGGTAATGGTATCAAGGATATATCTATACCAAGGATTAGCACCTACGTAAAAATTACGAAGAAGAACTGAAGTAGATTGCTTCCTGGTAGATCTATTTTTAGCATTGCAAATTCTATACCAAGCGTCTTTTAGATTTTCTCCCTCCCTTTGCTTAAAATTTAGAACTTCATTCTCGGGAGATAACGGAGAAGATATGAGATTAGTCATGACGACAAGCAAGCAAACTAACACACAAGCAAACAAGCGGACGAGGAAAAGGCAACGGGAAAAAGAGGAGGAGATTGGGAAAGAGAGGGCGAATAAAACGGCAAGTGTGAAGTGGGGAGAGGAAAACGAGAGGCAAATGGCAAATAATGTAATGCGGGAGATAGGGATTGTGATGGGTACTTGGTATGGTGCTTGACTTGCTCTTGCGTGAGCCTCCCCGGCAACGGCGCCAGAAATTCTTCTTGCAACATCTTGAGCACTGCGTTGGATTTCCCCGAAGAGGAGAGGATAATGCAGCAAAGTAGCATAAGTATTTCCCTCAGTTTTTGAGAACCAAGGTATCAATCCAGTAGGAGGCCACACACAAGTCCCTCGTACCTGCACAAAACAATAGCTCCTCGCAACCAATGCGATTAGGGGTTGTCAATCCCTTCACGGTCACTTACGGGAGTGAGATCTGATAGAGATGATAGATAATATTTTTGGTATTTTTGGTATAGAGATGCAAAGTGAAAAGTAAAAGGCAAATTAAAAACAAAGCAAGTATTAAAGTAATAGAGATTGATATGATGAGAATAGACCCGGGGGCCATAGGTTTCACTAGTGGCTTCTCTCAAGAGCATAAGTATTCTACGGTGGGTGAACAAATTACTGTTGAGCAATTGACAGAATTGAGCATAGTTATGAGTATATCTAGGTATGATCATGTATATAGGCATCACATCCAAGACAAGTAAAACGACTCCTACCTGCATCTACTACTATTACTCCACTCATCGACCGCTATCCATCATGCATCTAGAGTATTAAGTTAAAAACAGAGTAACGCCTTAAGCAAGATGACATGATGTAGAGGGATAAATTCATGCAATATGATAAAAACCCCATCTTGTTATCCTCGATGGCAACAATACAATACATGCCTTGCAACCCTTTCTGTCACTGGGTAAGGACACTGCAAGATTGAACCCGAAGCTAAGCACTTCTCCCATTGCAAGAACTACCAATCTAGTTGGCTAAACCAAACGGATAATTCGAAGAGACTTGCAAAGATAACCAATCATACATAAAACAATTCAGAGAAGATTCAAATATTATTCATAGATAATCTGGATCATAAATCCACAATTCATCGGTCTCAACAAACACACCGCAAAAAGAAGATTACATCGAATAGATCTCCACGAGAGAGGGGGAGAACATTGTATTGAGATCCAAAAAGAGAGAAGAAGCCATCTAGCTACTAGCTATGGACCCGAAGGTCTGAAGTAAACTACTCACACTTCATCGGAGGGGCTATGGTGATGATGTAGAAGCCCTCCATGGTGGATGCCCCCTCCGGCGGAGCTCCGGAACAGGCCCCAAGATGGGATCTCGTGGATACAGGAAGTTGCGGCGGTGGAATTAGGTTTTTGGCTCTTATTATGATTGTTTGGGGGTACGCAGGTATATATAGGAGGAAGGAGTACGCCGGTGGAGCAACAGGGGGCCCACGAGGCAGGGGGCGCGCCCTAGAGGGGGGGCGCCCCCCACCCTTGTGACCGCCTCTTTCGTTCCTTGGCGTAGGGTCCAAGTCTCCTGGATCACGTTCGGTGAGAAAATCACGTTTCCGAAGGTTTTATTCCGTTTGGACTCCGTTTGATATTCCGTTTCTTCGAAACACTGAAATAGGCAAAAACAGCAATTCTGGGCTGCGCCTCCGGTTAATAGGTTGGTCCCAAAAATAATATAAAAGTGGAGAATAAAGCCCAATATAGTCCAAAATAGTAGATAAAGTAGCATTGAGCAATCAAAAATTATAGATACATTGGAGACGTATCATGCCCCCCTCCACCATAATCCACCTCGGTCATATCGTCGTAGTGCTTAGGCATAGCCCTGCACCGGTAGCTTCATCATCACCGTCATCACACCGTCGTGCTGAAGAAGCTCTCCCTCGACACTCTGCTGGATCATGAGTTCGTGGGACATCACCGAGCTGAACGTGTGCAGATCACGGAGTTGCCGTACTTTCGGTGCTATGATCGGTCGATCGTGAAGACGTACGACTACATCAACAGCGTTGTCATAACGCTTCCGTTTACGGTCTATGAGGGTACGTAGACAACACTCTCCCTTCTCGTTGCTATGGATCACCATGATCTTGCGTGTGCGTAGGAATTTTTTTGAAATTACTGCGTTCCCCTAATACGTCTCCAACGTATCTATAATATTTGATCACTCCATGCTATATTATCTACTTTTTTGGACCATATTGGGCTTTATTTTCCACATTTATATTACTTTTGGGACTAACCTATTAACAGGAGGCCCAGCCCAGATTTGCTGTTTTTTGCCTATTTCAGTGTTTCGAAGAAACGGAATATCAAACGGAGTCCAAACGGAATGAAACCTTCGGGAACGTGATTTTCTCACCGAATATGATCCAGGAGACTTGGACCCCCCGTCAAGAAAGAAAGGAGGCGGCCACGAGTGTGGAGGGCGCGCCCCCCTGCCTCGTGGGCCCCCCTTTGCTCCACCGACGTACTCTTTCCTCCTATATATACCTACGTACCCCCAAATGATCAGATACGGAGCCAAAAACCTAATTCCACCGCCGCAAATTTCTGTATCCACGAGATCCCATCTTGGGGCCTGTTCCGGAGCTCCGCCGGAAGGGGAATCCACCACGGAGGGCTTCTACATCATCATCATAGCCTCTCCGATGAAGTGTGAGTAGTTTACCTCAGACCTTCGGGTCCATAGTTAGTAGAGAGATGACTTCTTCTCTCTTTTTGGATCCCAATACAATGTTCTCCCTCTCTCTCGTGGAGATCTATTCGATGTAATCTTCTTTTTGCAGTGTGTTTGTTGAGATCGATGAATTGTGGGTTTATGATCATGATTATCTATGAGCAATAATTGAATCTTCTCTGAATTCTTTTATGTATGATTGGTTATCTTTGCAAGTCTCTTCAAATTATCAGTTTGGTTTGGCCTACTAGATTGGTTTCTCTTGCAATGGGAGAAGTGCTTAGCTTTGGGTTCAATCTTGTGGTGTCCTTTCCCAGTGACAGAAGGGGCAGCAAGGCACGTATTGTATTGTTGCCATCGAGGATAACAAGATGGGGTTTTTATCATATTGCATGAATTTATCCCTCTACATCATGTCATCTTGCTTACGGTGTTAATCTGTTTTTATTAACTTAATACTCTAGATGCATGCTGGATAGCGGTCGATGAGTGGAGTAATAGTAGTAGATGCAGGCAGGAGTCGGTCTACTTGTCTCGGACGTGATGCCTATATACGTGATCATACCTAGATACTCTCATAACTATGCTCAATTCTGTCAATTGCTCAACAGTAATTCATTCACCCACCGTAAAATACTTATGCTCATGAGAGAAGCCACTAGTGAAACCTATGGCCCCCGGGTCTATTCTCATCATATCAATCTTCCATCACTTTATTATTGCTTTGCTTTTTATTTTACTTTGCATCTTTATACCAAAAATACCAAAAATATTATCTATCATATCTATCAGATCTCACTCTCATAAGTGACCGTGAAGGGATTGACAACCCCTATTCGCGTTGGTTGCGAGGAGTTATTTGCTTTGTGTAGGTACGAGGGACTCGCGTGTAGCCTCCTACTGGATTGATACCTCGGTTCTCAAAAACTGAGGGAAATACTTACGCTACTGTGCTGCATCATCCTCTCCTCTTCGGGGAAATCCAACGCAGTGCTCAAGAGGTAGCAAGAAGAATTTCTGGCGCCGTTGCCGGGGAGTCTACGCAAAAGTCAACATACCAAGTACCCATCACAATCCCTTATCTCCCGCATTACATTATTTGCCATTTGCCTCTCATTTTCCTCTCCCACACTTCACCCTTGCCGTTTTATTCGCCCTCTCTTTTTCGTTCGCCTTCTTCCCGTATGTATCTTTGTTTGTGTTTCCTTGTGCCTTCTATATGCTTGCATCTTAGCTTGCTGAAAATCTATTGATATGGATCCACTTAAAGTGTTCTACTTGAATCATCTTCGCTTGCTGAAATTCCTCGCCGGCAGCCCCTCCCATCTCTTCCGCGGCGACCGCCGTAGTTAATTTGCATGAGGGATCCTCCCACTTGAGAATTTTCAGTTGTAGGAGTAGTTAGCACCTCGCTAAATCAGATTTTGACTACTAAGCGTCCCCCGTATCTCTCCTTCTAGATCTGGCAGTGCAGGCCGTCGAAGAGGGAGCCATGGCGGGGGTTGCTGTCATGTCCAAGTTTCTCTGCTCTACCGTCCTACCACCCCCGGAATGGATTTCATCTAGAAAAACTATGACCGAAAGATGGGATGAGCCCTACTCCCGGCACAATCCACGCACGGGGCATGATTGAGCGTGACTTTTTCTTCTTGTCCATTGGTGATATTCCACATCAACCCATTTAGAAAGATGGCCATCTACGCCTATGCTCCCGGCCACCCGACAGGAGGTCGAGGCTTCCATTGCCAAGTAGGTCAGGCTGTGGGCGCTCCATGACACTGTCCGCTGGCGCCATCTGCTGAATGCTACTGGTGCCTGCGTGTACGCCAACACGAGCCCGAGCAGCATCAGCCTGCTACCGGTCGCTTCCTCCGTGTGCTAACGAACAACGGCGGCGTCCAATGCAGGAGAGAAGTATGTTGTGTTAATTTAGACGAGCCTGCAAGATCTGAATCATACATATTAACTTGACGAGGACGTGTCGCCTCAGTTCTCAGGTTCCACTGTTCCAGGGATATCCACTGCCGCCGGTGGCAGCGCAATCACATTGGCACATCGTCTTCCCGTCAGCTGAGTGTCCGTGCTGCTTCCTCGGCATGACGCGCCGCTGCTGGCATGCTCGGCCTCCACGCTTTGCTGGGATACTCATCTATAGCTACATGTTGGACATCAACATTTGGTACATATACTTGTATAATTTATTTTGCTTATGATCAGAATTTTGATCACAACAGATCATTAAGTTATCTTCTGCGACTATTGTTTATTGTTGTTCTGTACTCCAATACAGAAGTAAAACTCATTGCTACATGGGCTAGAGTCAGGGAAACACAATAAGTTGCATGTATACAAAGTTCTTGATAATAGAACTACAAAGTTGGACAATACCTTCAGACGAAGTGTCGGGGGTTGGGTGCGACATATGCCAACGGATGGCTTATCATGGTGGGGGCGAGTAGAACGTCGCCGGTGCCTGGAAACAGGATGAGGCGTAGACATGCACGCCGGCGAATCTTACCCAGCTTCGGGGCTCTCCGAGGAGATAACACCCCTACTGCTTCTCTGTGGGGTCTCCGCATGATCACTAAGGCAAAGTGAATACACAGGTGCTCCTAGAGCTGTTTCGGGTGGTAGGAGAGGGCAAGTCTAGCTCTCCCCTTCTTCTGTGGTCTTTCTAAGGTATGTGGGTTCCAACCCTTTTCATGGGTACCCTGGGGGGTTTATATAGGCCTACCCCCAGGGGTACAATGGTAAAACCCGATTGGCGCGGGTCCCAGCCACCTGTCTCTCAAGCGCCGTCTTCTCTGCCGACTCCTGGGGCCCACCGATTAGTGGTCCCGCCGACTGGCGCGGGGGCGCCTGTCCGCGCCCGCCGCGGGTGGGTCTTGTCGGCTGCAGATCATTGTAGCCGCGCTTCTAATGACGCAGGCTTGGTCGCGGGGTCGTGGCGACAGTGCCGCCGCCTGGCGGGCGATCACTGTTGCCATTCCCCGGTCTTGTCTGGTTATTGACTTTGGGGACCCGTGGGGAGGGCCGGCCGACTCTGGAGGACCGACTCCCAACGGGTCCGACTCTGGGCAGCTTCGTCGTCTTCTTCGTTCACACTGACTGGTAGGCCCCGCCGCCCTTGGGTCGTACAGACAGGCCGTCGTGGGCACAGGCCCTGCTCCCAAGGGACGACGTCAGGGCCGATATGGCGACAGTGCCGCGCTGGGCGGAGATCTCCGTGGGCGGCGGCGTACTGCAGCCATACCTGCCCATTATTCCTGGGATGGTTGGAGTTGCGGGCTGACTCCCACAGTGGGCTTCTAGGGAGTCGCCTCTGGGACTCGGTTTGTCTTGGAGTCGCCTCTGGGACTCGGCTCTTCTTGGAGTCGCCTCTGGGACTCGGTTCTTCTTGGAGTCGCCTCTGGGACTCGGTTCTTCTTGGAGTCGCCTCTGGGACTCGGTTCTTCTTGGAGTCGCCGTGGGTATTTGAGGGGCGCAGTTTGCCCCGATGCTTCGAAAGGTTCTGGGACTCGGGTTAGCTTACCCGTGGCCCATTACTCCGACAGTAGTCCCCGAAGCTGGTGAGGCCCTCGGGGATGACTAGCCGCGGGCCTCAATAGTTTCACTCTTCCGTGGACGAGGTTCGAGCTGCGCCCGCCGTCTCCTACTGAGTCGCCCGGCCGGAGTCGGACTCGCGGGGGGCCGCCTCGCTCTTCGAGGGGTTTCAGACACCATGGCGGGAATCAGGCAGCGTGCCTGATATGCTTCCCGCAGTCGCCCGCCACGGCCCCGGCATGCGGCGCCACGTGGCGGGGGAAGTCTGCTTGCCCACACGCGTGACCGGACAGGCTGTCAGGCGGGTCCCACCACGACCACGCCCCGGCCCGCGAACGGATCCGTTGCGGTTGCGCGGGTGGTTGGTTTCCCCACGTCGTTACTGCGCGCAGTAACTTCATGGGTTTTAATCGTGGGGGGCGTGGGGCTCCACGCGCAGTTAATCCCACGCCGCCCCCTCGGCTTCTCTGCCCCTGGGCTTATAAACAGGCGGGGGGAGAACGGGACGGCGAAGCACGCGCGCCCGCTCCTCCCTGCATCCTTGCCACTTCTTGCTTCTTCTTCTTCCTCTCACATCTGCCGAACCACGCCCGCCGCCCCACGACAATGAGCTCCTCCTCTGCCGCTGCAGCTTCCGTCGTGCGCTCCGGCGCGTGGGACAGCTCCAACGTGGATGACAACGCCATCGCGCACCTCCGCAGGATGCGTCGGCTCCTCGGCGCGGATCTGGTGCGAGCCCGTGCCCCGCCGGCGGGGGAAATCAGGCCGGCGCCGGAAGAGGGCGAGCGGGTCATATTCCGCTCGCATCTCATGCGCGGCCTGGGCCTGCCGGCGAGTGCATTCTTCCGCTTGTTCCTCGACTTCAACGGTCTCTAGCCGCACCACCTCACCCCGAACACGGTGGTGCTGCTGGCCGCCTTCGCCACCCTGTGCGAGGGTTTTCTTGGCGTTCTCCCCACCATGGAGCTGTGGGGGGAATTCTTCTCCGCCAAACTGGGCACGCACGTCGCCGGCATACCGGCTCAGTGCGGCGCCTTCATCGCCCTGCGACGGTCGACTGCTGACAATCCCTTCCCCACCATCGCGCTGATCAAGTCGGTGAGGATGTGGTAGCGGTCGTACTTCTACGTGAAGAACATCGCCCCAGAAGGCGACTGGGTCAACTTGCCGGCCTATGTGGCCGCCGCGCCGGCTGGGAGGCAACCCAGCTGGTCTCATCGAGCCCAGACGCTGACTCCTGCTGGTGGCGCCGCCGTCTCCCGACTCCGAGTACTGGTCCAGTCGGAAGGATTGGTTGGCGCCGATTTACTGGCCGCCTTTGTGGCGCGCCGAGTTCTTCCGCTTCAAGGTCGTCCTCATCTGATCTGTCAGATGAGCGACCACCGAGATCCAAGCCGGATGTGTACCAAGGAGATGCCCCGCTCGGAGGTGGCTAATATGGTGAACCACATCGCGAATTGCGAGCTCGCGGCGGACTAGGAGTTCGGCAAGGAGCCGTACTCGCACGCCAAGCCTCCGCCAATGGTAAGTCGAACTTTGCTCCTCCGAGTTTCTCTTTTATGGTCGAATCTGACTCCTGATTTCCTTTGGTTTCTTCCTAGTCAGAATCCCCTCCTGCAGCCCACAGCCGGCACTACCGGGCCCCCCGCGAGTTCGTCCCCGACCGTGCGGAAAGCGACGTCGACGACCCCAACTTGGGGGCGGCGGCGATGAAAACCGACGCCGAAGGCGGAGGCGGAGGAACAGAAGGCGATTTCCGGCCCTCGGTGACCTTCGCCGACTGGCCGGAGGACAAGGGCGAAGGAGAAGTCGCCCCGCAACGCCAACCGAGAGCCGGCCACCCGGGCGCGGGCTCCTCCTCCGGCCCGGCTGGTCAGACCGGCGCGAAGAAGGGCTAGGCCCCGCCGAGCTTGCTCGGTGGCCGATCGAAGAAGTTCAAGGGGGCAGCCGCCGCCACTAAACGGGAAGAGGCGGCTGCGAAGGCCAACCGCTTCCGCAAGGAGGTGAAGAAGCCTCCACTAGTCTCTGCGTAAGTGCCCACCGATTCGTCTTGCTTTTTTGCCGAATCTTTTTCCGGGTCTTTACATTCTCTTTCTTTGCATCAGGGCCCCACTTTCTCTGGAGAGGGTCGTCGTCCCCTCTGTTATGGGGTCGGTCGAGACGTCCGCCACTACTCGGCGGATCGACCCCGCCGCCGACCTTCGGGAGGCGACGGAGCGAAACGCGTGGGAGAAGCGCGACGAAGTGGAGGCCGACCGTCTGGCGAAGGCGGAAGCCGACAAGGCGGAGGCCTCCGCCCAGAGGAGGCTGGAGGAAGCCGAAGCCGCCGTCGCGGCTCAGCGGCAGGCGGAGGAAGCTGCGCGCCTCCAGTCGGTGCTACTAGTCGTCCCGCTGAACTCCGCGCCACCAGCCCCGGAGTTCATGGGGCAGACGGGGGAAGTCGGCAGGAATTACCCCATCACAGAGAAGGACGGGGGCGAGGGCTCTGCTTCGGGCACGGCCTCGTCGCCGCCGCCTCCTCCGCCGTACGGCAAGCAGCCGGTGGGCCCATCAGTGCCGCCGACTGAGGACGAGGCAGTGGCGAGTCTGCTCCTTCAGGTCGCCTCGCCGGTGCGCCGCCGTCTTGAGAAGGCGGCCTCAGCGCTGCGCCCCTTGGCGGCCGGTGCCACCAGCTCGACCGTCGCAGATGCCGAGGCGACAAGTGCCGCGCCCACTGGGTGGGTGCGAGGGGGTGGCGACGGGCCGCTGAACCAGGCGCTCCTGTACGTACAGGAGAAGCTGCGGGCTGAGGGCGAGGCCATCCAGGGCTGCACCAGGGCGCATCTGGCATCGCGCGCGTCCATCCGGGTATGTTTTTCTTCTTCTTTTGACTTCGTCTCTTCTCTGTGGGGGTGCGCCAGCGCACCCACTGGGTGTAGTCCCCGAGTTTCGGGCCGGCTGCTGAGCAGGCGACCTGGAACTCAATCTGGCGAGTTCCTCATTTTTTGCTCTTTGTCCGATTGTTTTTTCGCAGGAGTACCAAAACCTTCGTGCTACCGCCTTTAACCGCAACGTTGAGCTGCTGGGGAAACGGACTGCCGACTTGTCGGAGAGCCGAAGTAAGTTCTTCTTCCTCTTCGCGGGGGCGCGCTGGCGCACCCGCGGGCTGTAGTCCCCGAGATTCGGGCCGACTGCTGAGCAGTCGGGCCGGATCTTCCTGGCGACCCTTCTTGCTGATGACTTAATGTCTTTCCCTTTGTTCTTCAGAGACCAACGCCATCCTTCAGGGGCAGTTGGGCGAAATCCGCACGGCCCTATGCGCCAAGGAGGAGGAGTGCGACAAGCTCGTCTCAGAACGCGACTTGCTGGTTGCACAGTTGGCGGAGCAGAAGGAGCTTCTTAAGGCGGCTCAGGACGAGGCGGGGAAAAAGGAGGCCGCCCTCCTGGCCGAGTTTGAGATCGAGCGCTCCTCCTGGACCGACCGAGAGGTGACGCTGGCTTCCGGCTTCCATGAGATCGAAGACATCGTTGATGGTGAGTTTTTGGCTTTCTTTTCTTCAATCCGCCAACTACGAGTCGGGTTGGTTTCTGACCCTTTTCCTTTGCTTCTTTCTGTCTTGGGCAGACTTCTTCCCTGGCCACTCGCAGGCAGCTATCCGAGCCATCGAAGCCGCTCGCGAGGCGCGGAGGGCGAACGGCGAAAAAGTCGCCGCCAACGCCTCCCTAACCGTCGACGAGCAGCTCCTGAGCATCGAGGCTCGCCTGCGACCAGCGCATCAGCTGCTGCACCATCTTCAATGCACCGGGGCCCAGGCGATCTCTGCCTTGTGGCCAGGCATGGCGGTCCTACGCACTCCCAGTCGCACTGCCGACCGGCTGGAGGTCGCAGCTGGCCGTCTTGAGGCTTGGAAAGCCTCCTCGGCCCGGGCTGGGGCGCGCCGGGCCTTGGAGTTCGTCAAGGCTTGGTATCCAGGGCTGGACCTGGACTGACTGGCCGCATTCCGGTTAGAGGCCCAGGCGGAGCTGCCAGCTGTGGAGGACGCCCTCGTTGAGCGGGCCACGGCGATCGCCGACTACAGCGACACCAGCGTCTTCGTTCCTGAGCGGGCCGCGGGCGGTGAGGAGGTGCCTCCGGAGTGGTTCGGGATGAACCCCGACTATGACGAGGACTCGGCGGAGGTGATTGCCTCTAGCACCGAGGAGGAAGACGAGGCAGGGGATGGAGACGAGCAGGCGGAACCAAGAGACTGAGCGGGCGACCAGCCTCAGCTCGATCGCGCCTCCAGCAACGAGCGACGTTCAAGCAAGCCGGCCGCTGGTGGAGACGACCAAGCCGAGACCGTCCAGTCGGCCGCTCCTGCGCCTGACGCCGCCGCCGCCTCCGACCCTCAGAACCCGTCTGCCGCCTCTTAGGATTCTATCTTGCTTTACTTTATCTGTTTCATAGTCTTTTGAAGAACTTGTTAACTTGCACAATTCCACCCGCGGGGTGTATTTTGTATTTCGCTCAAATATTCGGCCAAGGGCCTAAGCTATTTAAATATTTGCTTGCTTTCTATTGTTCCTTGCTAGTTACTCTCTTGGCTTTTCCTTTGCCGCCTTCCCTTAGACGTCCCCTTGTCAATCAAACAGCCGCTCTGCGGACTGTTGTTGGGTCAAGTGCTTGGGGAGGCAAGTACTTGGCCGTTTAGAGTTTTTTAACAAGTTGGGTAGAAGCAGCAAGCCGACTATTCGAGAGTTGGGTTTGAAAAAACGAGGGGCTGGAAACCGGCTCGGTCTATGCTGTGTGCTTTGAGTCCTTAGCCATTTTTCGTGTGTGCGCTCTTTCTTGCGTGCTCTTGCCCGCCAACAGTCGCTCTGCGATCTGCGGCTTCTAACAGGAGATGGCCTGAGCACGGCACACTACTTTTCCGACTGCAGGAAGCATTTCATAGCACGAGACGGCGAGTCCCCGGGCCGAATAGTCGGACCCGGTGCCGAGGAACATAACAAAGAGTAATATACTCGCAGGCATAGATGTCATAGGGATAACAAAAGAAAAGGCAGTCCCCGAGCTCGTCTCGGGGGGCCCAAAGTCTTGGTATCTAAACACAAAGGGTAGTACGATACATACTGCATCAACTGTAAAATCTTCGGAGAAGATTCGCGTTCCATGGTCGCTCCGACTCTTTTCCGGAGTCTTCCCTCTTGCGTGCTCGGGGCTTCTGAGCGTCAATCAAATAGTAGGAGTCATTGCCCAGCACTTTGCTGATGATGAAGGGGCCTTCCCAAGGTGCCGACAACTTGTGCTGGCCGGCTGTCCGCTGAACCAGCCGGAGCACAAGGTCGCCCTCTTGGAAAGTTCTTGGCTTGACCTTCCTGTTGTAGTATCGGCGCAGACTCTGCTGGTAGATGCCGGACCGGCTGAGTGCCAACAGCCGGCCCTCTTCCAGCAGATCAACGCCGTCTTGTCGTGCTTCTTCTGCTTCTTCTTCGGTGTACATGGTGACTCGGGGAGAGTCAAATTGTATGTCCGTCGGAATGACGGCCTCCGCACCGTAAACGAGAAAGAAAGGCGTGAAGCCAGTTGACCTGTTCGGAGTCATGCGCAGACTCCAGAGGACAGCCGACAGCTCTTCAATCCAACAGCCGGCCGAACGCTCGAGTGGTTCGACCAGTCGGGGCTTGATGCCGGATAGGATAAGTCCATTTGCCCGCTCCACCTGGCCGTTGGACTGCGGATGGGCAACGGACGCTAAGTCCAGTCGGATGCCCTGCATTGCGCAGAAACGGGCCAAGGCGCCTTTGGCGAAATTCGTGCCAATGTCGGTGATGATGCTGTGCGGTATGCCGTACCGCACCGTGATGTCGGCGATGAAAGTTACTGCAGTCAGACCATTCAACTTCTTGATGGATTTTGCTTCTATCCACTTGGTGAACTTGTCCACTGCGACAAGCAGATGAGTCAGGCCGCCTCGGGCCGTCTTGAATGGTCCCACCATGTCCAGGCCCCATACTGCAAAGGGCCAGGCGATGGGGATAGTCTTCAACGCGGAAGCTGGTTGTAGTGGCTTGGAGCGGAATACCTGGCATCCCTTGCATTTTTGTACTAATTCCTTGGCCTCTTCTAGAGCCGTTGGCCAGAAGAAACCATGCCGAAAGGCTTTGGCGACGAGGGCTCTCGAAGCTGCGTGGTGGCCGCACTCGCCTTGGTGGATATCTCTAAGAATGCTTGGCCTTGCTCTGGCTCTACACAGCGCTGATGGACGCCAGTGACGCTGCACCTGACCAGCTCTCTGTTGACTATCGTGTAGGCTGCTGCCCGTCGTTGTACTTGTCGTGCCAAAGTCTCGTCGGTTGGCAACTCTTTGTTTACTAGAAACTTGAGGATGGGCTGTGCCCATGAGGGTGCTGCTATTTCTTCAACTGCCACTGCTGCAACTTGAACACGGGTGGCTGGGACGGGGGGCGGCAGGCCGGAGTCGGCGGCCGCTTGCTGGAGTGGCGAAGTCCCCGGGCCGACTGGTGCAGTCCCCGGGCTGGCTTCGGCTGGGGCAGTCCCCGGGTTGGCTTCCGAAGTCCCCGGGCCGGGCTTTGAAGTCCCCGGGCCGGGTTTTGAAGTTCCCGGCCCGGCTTCGACTGTGAGCTTCTTTGGGCCGTCTGCTGAGGCTCTTGAGTCGGATCCGACCCCTTCGGGGGGAGCCGGCACGAAGATGGAGTCCGACTCTGGTGAAGGCTTGATGGACGGCTTGAGGTGCTGAAGAGCAACGCCGGAGGGTATTGCTTGGCGGGTGGAGCCGATTCGTGCCAAGGCATCTGCTTGCTCGTTGTCGTTTCTTGGCACGTGAAGGAACTCACACCCCTCGAAGTATCCGCTGAGTTGCTGCGCCAGAAATCGGTAGCTCGCCATATTCGCATCCTTGGCGTCCCAGTCGCCAGATGACTGCTGGACCACCAAGTTGGAGTCGCCGTAGCACAGGATCCGGCGAATGCCGAGTTCTTTGGCAAGCCGGAGCCCGTGAATCAGCGCCTCGTATTTCGCGACGTTGTTGGAGGTGGCGAAGTGAATCTGCAGCATGTACTTGAGCTTGTCGCCTTTGGGGGAAGTGAGGACGACGCCGGCTCCGAGGCCGGTGCGCATCTTGGAGCCGTCAAAGTGCATCCACCAATGGGTAGAGTCGGGCGCTGGCGGTAGGTACTAGGTCGGCCCAGTCGACGAGGAAGTCGGCCAGTGCTTGCGACTTGATAGCAGTGCGGGGCTGGTAGTAAATGGTGTAGGGAGCCAAATCGATGGCCCATTTGGCCACTCGGCCGGAAGCGTCTCGGCTCCCAATGATCTCGGCCAGCGGAGCCGTGCAGACCAAAGTGATCGGATGCTCTTGAAAGTAGGGCTTCAGCTTCTTGGCGGCGAAGTGCACGCCATAGCACATCTTCTGGTAGTGAGGGTAGTTCTGCTTGGAAGTCGACAGTACCTCACTCAGGTAATACACCAGCCTCTGGACAGGGAGCGCCTTGCCTTCCTCTTTTCGCTCGACTACAATGACCGTGCTGACTACTCGGCTGGTGGCGGCAATGTATAGGAGTATGGGCTCTTTGGGAGTCGGAGCCGCCAGCACGGGAGGAGTAGTCAACATCTTCTTCAATTGGAGGAATGCTTCATCCGCCTTGTGGTTCCATTCAAAAAAGGTAGTCTTCTTCATCAATTGATACAAGGGGAGGGCTTTCTCGCCCAGCCGACTGATGAACCGGCTGATGGACGCCAGGCAGCCGGTGAACTTCTGCACATCCAAGAGTCGGCTGGGTACTTCCATCTTCTCGATGGCCTTGATCTTCACGGGGTTGCACTCTATGCCGCGTTCGGAGACCAGGAAACCAAGGAGTTGGCCAGCTGGTACTCCGAAAACACACTTCTCCGGGTTGAGCTTGATCTGGAACCGGCGTAGGTTCTCAAAGGTCTCCTTGAGGTCTTCTAGCAGCGTTCCTCGCTTCTCCGTCTTCATCACTACATCATCCACGTAAACGTGGGCATTTCTGCCGAGTTTCTTGAGGAGGCATTTCTGCATGCAACGCTGAAAGGTGGCGCCGGCATTCCTTAAGCCGAACGTCATAGTCAGGTAGCAGAAGGCTCCAAATGGCGTGATGAAGGCGGTCTTCAGTCTGTCTGCGAGGTTTAGCTTGATCTGGTGATATCCGGAGTATGCATCTAGGAAACTCAACAGCTCGCATCCGGCTGTGGAGTCTATCACCTGATCAATCCTTGGTAAGGCAAACGGGTCCTTCGGGCAGGCTTTGTTGAGGCTTGTGTAGTCGATGCACATCCGCCACTGCTTGTTCTTCTTCAGCACCAGGACCGAGTTCGCCAACCACTCTGGGAAAAACACTTCCATAATGAAGCCGGCTTCTAGGAGCCGGGCTATCTCTTCTCCGACAACTCTTCTTTTTTTTCTGACAGGCAGCGCAGGGGCTGCCTGACCGGCTTCGCATCTAACCGGACGTGTAGCTTGTGCTCGGCGAAATCCGTCGGTACACCCGGCATGTCTTTAGGGGACCATGCAAAGATGTCTTGATTCTCACGGAGGAAATCGACGAGCTCGCTTTCCTATTTGCTGTCAAGGTTTGTACCCATGACAGCGTACCTCTCCGGGTGCTCAGGGTCCAGGGGGATCTTCTCAGTCGCCTGGGCCGGCTTGAACGAACCATCAGCTTCTGACTCCTTGGGACCGGGCGACATCTCTGGCTCCTTCCCGGCCATCGCCACGACCCGATCTAGGAGCCTCTTCTCAGCCGCGATTACCAGCGACTCGGCCAACCGACTGCTTTCGGCCGCGCAAGCGGACGACTTCTTGTAGTCGCCAGTTACGGTCAGAACTCCCTTGGTACTCGGCATCTTCATCTTGAGGTAGGCGTAGTGGGGGACCGCCATGAACTTGGCCAAGGCGGGTCGGCCAAGTAGCGCATGGTATGGGCTCTCGAGGTCTACCACTTCAAACCAGACTGGCTCTCGGCGGAAATGATCTTTGTCTCCGAAGAGGACATCTATGAGGATCTTGCCGATCGGTGAGCAGGAAAGGCCAGGCACAATGCCATTAAACACAGTCCGACTACTTTCAAGCTGTCTCTGCTTGATTCCTAACTTCTCCATGGTATCCTTGTATAAGATGTTGATGCTGCTCCCTCCATCTATCAGCATTCTTGAGAAACGGGCGGCCCGCCTATCAGTGGCCATGGTCGCACTCAAGACTAGGGCGTAGGAGCCCGAATTCGGCATCACCTCTGGGTGATCCGCCCGGCTCCAGCTGATGGGCTTCTTGGACCAATGCATAAGCTCTGGGCGCCTGACGCTACCGCGTTCACTTCTTGCTGCTGCAACCGTCTGCTGCGTCGATCGTCACCCACGCTGGTGAACACCACGTAGGCTCCGTGCTCTTCTGGGTACTCATCTTGTACTGCACCGACTGGCCTGGTAGCCGGCTGCTGGGGCGGTGGTGGAGGCGGCGGCCTAGCAGCCGGAGGAGGCTGGAGGCCCTCGCCCTTGGTGATTCTGGTAAGCCAGTGGCATTTTCGGGTGGTGTGGTTGGACGGCTTTGCGCCGCTATGAAACTTGCAGGGGCCATCAAGAGTCTACTCGTAGGAGAAGGCCGGCAACCAACTGGACTTGCCGCCTCTCTGTCGCTTGGCCGGAGGCTGCCCCTCCGGCTGTTGATCTTCGACTGCTGCAACCTGCCGACTGTTGGAAGTCGGCTGCTGGGCCTTGCGTTTGTTGTCGTTCTGAGGCTGCTGCCGACTGGCATCTCCGACCGGAGTTCTGGGGGCCAGAGGGGCCACCTTGCCAATCGCGCCAACCTGAATCTCCATCTTCATGGAGGAGTCGGCCGTGGCGTACTTGTCTGCTATCACTAGCAGCTCGTCAAGAGTCGCCGGCTCGTCGCAGAGGAGCTTGTGCTTGAGGAGGGTGCCTTCTCTGCACCCGGCCGTAAAGTACTCTATGGCTTGCACCTCGTGCACTCCCTCGCAGGAGTTTCGGAGCTCGCCCCACTGCGTAAGGTAGTCGCGGGTGGACTCGTCAGGGCCTTGCACACACAGGGACAGTTGACGAGGCTTGGGAGGTCGCGTGTAGGTGCTTGTGAAGTTGCGGAAGAAAGCCTCGGTGAAGTCGACCCAGCTGTTGATGCTGCGCGGCTTCAGGCTGTTCAGCCACGTCCGGGCTGTCCCTTGGAGCATAAGGGGAACATACTTCACGGCAACTCGCTTGTTGCAGCTCGCTATGCTGACTGCCGTGGAGTTGTCGACAAGCCAGTCTTCCGGCTTCACGGTGCCGGTATACTTGGGAGTATCTCGTGGGAGAGTGAACCCTTTAGGGAAAGGCTCATCTCGAATGCGGGGCCCGAAGCATGGGGGCCCAACTCATCCTCTTCTTCTAGCGCCAGGGATCGATGAAGTCGGTTGATCCGATGGCGGGCGTCGTTCTCTCCGACTCCCTCTCGGCGGCCAAGGCGGTCGCCGAGAGTCGGATGCTCAACAGGAGGCGGGGAGACTCGTCTTTCTCGTCGAGGAGGGGGAGGCGGGCAGTCGGCCCGCCACTCCACCGCTCGGGGGCGGCCGTCTTGGTCGCGCTCAATGGTGATGCGAGTCCGACTGTGGCTGACAGCCGGATCCTCGTTTCTTCTTCTGCGTACTCCACCAGTGGAGTCCGAGAGGTCGCACCTTGGTCTCGGCGGGGAAGCGGGTCTTCATGTCACCGTTGCGGCGCCTCTGTGCGGCAGCCGGCTTCCTTCTGCTCGGCAGCCGCGTCTAGGAGTTGCTGGACTCGCTCCGTCATCAGGCGGCGCTCTTCGCCTTCGAAGTCGTCGAGCTCGTCTGCCACCGCCTGGGCGGCGCGGATGTTCTCCGCGGGCGTGGCGTACACGGGACGGTCGGCCCCGAACAGGCCGGCGATAGCCGCGCCGCGCTGCCGGACCGCGCCTAGGCGGCTAGGCCCAGTCGGAGCCGGCGAGCCGCCCACAGCGCGATCCATCTCTCGCTGGTAAGCCGCCGACAAGCATCTCAGGCTCGCCAGTTTCTTCGCGCCTTCGACGAGCTGGAGGCGGCGGGCCTCCAGCGTCTCAGCGTCTGCGTCTTCGGGAATAGGCGCGGTTAGATCGCGTAGAGCCGCGTCGAACGGGTCGTGGGCAGCTTCCCCGGAGGGCTCGCCGTGAGTGATGACGAGCACCTCTGTAACGGCACTTCCGCCGCTCCCCTCGCAAGGGAGCGGCTCATCGTAAACCACCACGTTGGTGAGAAATGCGTCAAGCGACGCGGTGTCGGAATCGACCAACATCGGGTCGGTGGAGCCTACGGACTCCAAGTCCACGACAGGCTCGCCGGTGACACGGAGCTGATCGAGGAGGCCCGTGAGGAGGCTCTCGGGGCCGCTTGTGCCTGCGTCGGACGCAGGTTCGTCGGAGAGGCGAACCTCGCCGACAAGCTCGGCGAGGCGGCTGGCTGCACAGGCGATCTCAACGCCGTGCAGTGCGTCGGTGCAGACGCCGTCGGGCATGCCTGGCTGGCTGCGCTCGCCAGGAAGGAAGAGGGTTCCCGTCCAGAACATGTCTCCGGACGACGGTGCACCATGCCCCATGGTGGGCGCCAAATGTCGGGGGTTGGGTGCGACATATGCCAACGGATGGCTTATCATGGTGGGGGCGAGTAGAATGTCGCCGGTGCCTGGAAACTGGATGAGGTGTAGACATGCACGCCGGCGAATCTTACCCAGCTTCGGGGCTCTCCGAGGAGATAACACCCCTACTGCTGCTCTGCGGGGTCTCCGCATGATCACTAAGGCAAAGTGAATACACAGGTGCTCCTGGAGCTGTTTCGGGTGGTAGGAGAGGGCAAGTCTAGCTCTCCCCTTCTTCTGTGGTCTTTCTAAGGTATGTGGGTTCCAACCCTTTGCATGGGTGCCCTGGGGGGTTTATATAGGCCTACCCCCCAGGGGTACAATGGTAAAACCCGATTGGCGCGGGTCCCAGCCACCTGTCTCTCAGGCGCCGTCTTCTCTGCCGACTCCTGGGGCCCACCGATTAGTGGGTCCCGCCGACTGGCGCGGGGGCGCCTGTCCGCGCCCGCCGCGGGTGGGTCTTGTCGGCTGCAGATCATTGTAGCCGCGCTTCTAATGACGCAGGCTTGGTCGCGGGGTCGTGGCGACAGTGCCACCGCCTGGCGGGCGATCACTGTTGCCATTCCCCGGTCTTGTCTGGTTAATGACTTTGGGGACCCGTGGGGAGGGCCGGCCGACTCTGGAGGACCGACTCCCAATGGGTCCGACTCTGGGCAGCTTCGCCGTCTTCTTCGTTCCCACTGACTGGTAGGCCCCGCCGCCCTTGGGTCGTACAGACAGGCCATCGTGGGCACATGCCCTGCTCCCAAGGGACGACGTCAGGGCCGATATGGCGACAGTGCCGCGCCGGGCGGAGATCTCCGTGGGGGGCGGCGTACTGCAGCCATACCTGCCCATTATTCCTGGGATGGTTGGAGTTGCGGGCCGACTCCCACAGTGGGCTTCTAGGGAGTCGCCTCTGGGACTCGGTTTGTCTTGGAGTCGCCTCTGGGACTCGGCTTTTCTTGGAGTCGCCTCTGGGACTCGGTTCTTCTTGGAGTCGCCTCTGGGACTTGGTTCTTCTTGGAGTCGCCGTGGGTATTTGAGGGGCGCAGTTTGCCCCGATGCTTCGAAAGGTTCTGGGACTCGGGTTAGCTTACCCGTGGCCCATTACTCCGACACGAAGCTTGTATGCTTAACATGCTGAGCTCCAAATTTTTGTGAACAAGCATTTCCAATAGTTCAGTGGAACAGGGCTGCTACTTTACTACCAGTATTTAGGTGTGTGGTCTGTGTTTCAAATATCTAATGCACTACTGGAAGTTCTATCTATTGCTTGTCCATGCTGTAATATCTTATATAATTTCATAGCAAGCACCCAAGAACTGCAGCTCTATCACCGTTCATGATTGTTGCCATATGCCCTACAAAGAGAATAATTAGTATTTGCCTCATGCATTGTGTCCCATACTGTAGTTGTGTCGTATGCTCTCTATTATTTTTGCCGATACATATGTAGCTAGCATATTATTATTGGAAAAAGTTGTGGCTAAAATTGCTTTATAAATACTGCATTTCTCCCTTTCTGATAAAGTGTTACTTCTATGTTAGTTTATCTTATGTTGCTCTATGTTCATTTCTTCTGTTGACTTCAGATTGAGCATATATTCAGATGCATACATATGTAGCTAGCATATTATTATTGGAAAAAGTTGTGGCTAAAATTGCTTTATTAATACCGCATTTCTCCCTTTCTGATAAAATGTTAATTCTATGTTAGTTTATCTTATGTTGCTCTATGTTCATTTCTTCTGTTGACTTCAGATTGCGCATATATTTAGATGCATGTTTGATTGCCCTCAAGTTCAGAACCATATTATCATGCAACACCTGATAGTTGAAATCTCCGCACGCCACAATTTTTCAGCAATCTGATCATCATGCCGTGTAGTATTTTCAGGGGATACATAATCGGAGAGCAGCTCTCCAGTACCTTCACTTCTTGATTATATCAAGAAAACTTAGACCAAGTACTCTCTCCATTCTAAAATAGATGACCCAACTCTGTACTAACTTTGTACTAAATTTAGTACAAAGTTGAGTCATCTATTTTGGAACGGAGGGAGTATCTCTTATCTAGGTAGTCAGAGGAATGTTATTACCGTATAAAAGATAAAGAGCTCCAACTTCCCTTATTTAAGATATGGGTTTTTTGTACTAGCTCACTATTTGATGTGATCTGTTCTAAACATGTCCTTCGTGGTATGTGCAATGATTTTTTTAAGTTCTCTTACTGATCATTGGATTGTTATATGTTTGCTAATTGCCAGTTAACTTCTTATGATGATAATTTCATGATACATAGCATACATGTTAAATTGGCATGTGTGCACACTTTGAAACCAAACATACCTAATCCCTTGATTACACTCCCTCTGTTCCTAAATATAAATCTTTGTAGAGATTTCACTATGGACTACATACAGAGCAAAATGAGTGAATCTACACACTAAAATGCATATGTATACATTCGTATGTGATCCATAATGGAGTCTTTACAAAGTCTTACATTTAGAAACGGAGGGAGTATAATTTATTGTTCCGTAGCAACGCACGGGCCGCTAACTAGTTAGTCATAAAGAACTCATATACTTATTGCAAAAGTTTATTAGCCCTCTAAGCAAAGTACTACTACGCATGCCCCTAGGGGGATAGATTGGTAGGAAAAGACCATCGCTCGTCCCCGACAGCCACTCATAAGGAAAGCAATCAAAGAACACTCCATGCTTCAAATTTGTCACACAACATTTACCACACGTGCATGCTACAAGACTTGCGAACCTCAACACAAGTATTTCTCAGTTTCGTAATTACCCAACTAGCACGACTCTAATATCACCATCCTCATATCTCAAAACAATTATCAAGTGTCAAACTTCTCATAGTATTCAATGCACTCTATATGGAAGTTTTTATTATATCCCTCTTGGATGCCTATCATATTAGGACTAAATTCATAACCTAAGCAAATTACCATGCTGTTTCTGACTCTCCAAATAATATAAGTGAAGCATGAGAGTTCATCTATTTCTTTAAAATAAAACTACCATCGTGCTCTAAAAGGATATAAGTGAAGAACTAGAGCAAAAGACAAACTACTCTGAAAGATATAAGTGAAGATCAATGAGTAGTTGAATAATTATGCAACTATGTGAAGACTCTCTAACATTTAAGAATTTCAGATCTTGGTATTTTATTCAAACAGCTATCAAAAGAAAAGAAAATAAAATGACGCTCCAAGCAAAACACATATCATGTGGTGTAAAATGACTCTAACAGACCGATGAACGAAGAAGAAAGAGGGGATGCCTTCCGGCACTACAAAAAAAATACACTTCCGTGATGATACATGTTTGTCACAGTAGGTCGCGTTTTTTGTCATGCATATACATCCATGAAAAATTTATGATAGAATCAAGATAGTCATACCTGTGTTGTCGTAGAAGTGTTCCATGACATTACCAAAATTATCATCATGGAAGTGTCCACTTCCATGACGATAAATCCCGCGTCACAGAAGTGCTTTCGTCAAGGGTGACCGACACGTGGCATCCACCGTAACGGAATGCCGTTAAGCTATCGGGTCGGATTTTGGATCCGATAACCCGTTAACAGCGACGAACAATGCCGATTTTCCACGTGTAAAATTCTCATTGGCTGACGGATCCACGTGTCAGCTCCGTGTTGGCACATGTGTCACTCATCCAACGGTCGAGGTGGGCCTATGATATGTTGACACGTGGACCGGCCCAAAAGTGGCCCACAAAGTTTAAATGGGCTGGCCCAACCGAAGGCCCATAAGATTTAGCGGACCATCATGGGCCGGCCCAGCTAAAGGCCCACAAAATTTAGCGGACCATAATGGGCCGGCCCAGCTAAAGGCCCACAAGATTTTGCGGACCACAATGTGCTGGCCCAGCTAAAGGCCCACAAGATTCTGCAGACCATAATGGGCCGACCCAGCTAAAGGCCCAACATTCTTTGTCAAATCGGCCCGTCAACGGCCTGGTCTAAACTTGTCATCAATGCGGCCCATGGTCACTTCTGGCCCGTTAACAGTCCGCTAAGTAATTGGGCCTAATTATGGCCCGGTGCATTTCCGGCCTGTTAAAGGTTCGGCTTCATTTGGGCCCATTTACAGGCCATCAAAACTTTCGGCCCATAAACGACCGTGAAGGATTTGGGTCATATTCGGCCATGTCTGTCATTCGGCCTGTTAGAAGCCCACTATAGATTTGGCCCACTTTTGATCTGTTGTCATTTTCGGCCCGTTAACGCCGGACGTAAACCATGGGCCATATGTGGCCCAATGTCATATCGGGCCCATTAATGGCCCATATAAAATGACGATAATCTAGCCCGACTGAAGTTCCGGCCTGTTAAAGGCCCGTGTATTAGGTCGGAGCATTTACGGCCTGCCCGAATTTCGGCCTGTCAAATATCCGCATGGTAAATGGGCCACCATTTCGGCCTGCTAAGTCCAGTGGGTTATTTGGCACAATCAGGGCCCAATCTCACTTTCGGTCTATTAAAGGCCCATGTTTTTTATGGGCTCAACATATTTACACCTGCAAACGGCCTTCTTTTACTAAGGGCCCAAATTATGTTTAGGCCTGTTAAAGGCCCACTATGGGCACAGGCCTACCAGAAAAATTTGAAAGCTTATGCTAATTTAAGCCCAGATGTTTTTAGTGGGCTTCATGCCAATTTAGGCCCGTAACCGTTTTTATCCCAATTGGAATGGGCCCGACGAATGTTGGCATGTTGGGCTCCTACGAAGCTTTCGTCCGCATACATTACTAAGATAAACCTACACTATACAAAAATAGCGTCATAATTACTGTAGCCTGTGGCAGCATCATAAATGTTGTATCACAACAAAATAAATTCCAATCATACAACAAAAGGCCTGTTGGCATAAAGTTTACAGTCCTTCCAGATAAAAGCACCATCAGATGTATAGAAGCACAGGTCATTTGACCTGAGTGCTAATGTTTCAGGCTATAGAATCTGATGGAGCAGCACGATCTCCACCTTTTTTCCGCCATTGCTCTTCAACAACAAAGCGAATGTCTGATAGTCTGGTTTCAAAACCATTAATATATATCTTGACGGCATTTCACAACCACTATTCTTGTTTCCGAAACAACGTCCATTAGGGATTGGACTTGTGTCTGGAGCACAGATATATCACTCTGTCTAGCAGGAAGATTTTGTTCAGTAGGCGATTTGGACGAGGTTACCTTGACAACCAACCCAGAATTACGCAGGAAGGTGCTTTTTGCACTGTTAGTGGAGAGATACTGACGCACTGCAGCAAGGGGTGACATTGTGCCTGTAGTAGCCTCGTCACCTTCAGGTGGTTGTGGCTGTTCAATCATTTCTTCCATAGCTTCCTGAAAGTTTGAACTTGTAGATTAGTGTACCAGTGAGTTACTAATGAGACAAAAACAAACAAAGTAGGTTAAACGTTTATACATAACTTATTTTGGTGAACTACTGTAATACATTAGCATGTATTGTAGTGCCAACTACATAATAAAATCACTTTCTGAACATATGTCCATGTAGCATGCCTACTGTATTGTCTATTTCCTCACATTCGTTGACATCTAAGGATAAAGAGACATGGTTTAAAGTAGGATGAACATAGTATGACATCATTCATATCATGGGCAAACAGATATAAAACAAACAGGATATTTTATCATTGTGTGCGCACATGAACATAACAACTAGATTACAGATCAAGACCAAAAGAATATCCTTCATCTCTTTTAAACCATGTAAGGTGAAATGATACGTTAAGACAACTGTGTATAAAAGTGAACAGAATAACTGACATTGGCTGCAAACCAAGTAGTTAAATGAACACATCACAGTACCAATCAGTTCAAGGCAGGAGGAGTAAGGACTTACAACAGTGGCTTGAACTGGTGTGCTCATGCCCTTCATCTTGCTGGTGTGGAAATCCTTGAAGATTTGCACTGCATTCGGTTCAGGTTCTTTTTGGTCCGCACGGGCTTTCCGCTGTATTTGGAACAAGTCAATATAGATACGATAATATGGCACAAAAAAAGAAGGAAGTAGCAGCTATTTACAAGAGCCTCGCAGTGTGCAATATAGCTACGAGATCCTGTTGTCTGTTGGAATTTCACTTTAGAACGGTTGGTTTTGTTCTTCAAACAGTTAGCCTAGAAGAAGATACACTTGTAAGGCACATACATAAATACAAGTTCAATATGTTTTCTGATCAAATACATATAGCCTACCTGGTACTTTGGATCAGACCAGTGTTTAACGAGGGCTGTCCAGTCTTTAATATATTCCACTAGAGATGTTTGGGCGATTTCATTGTTAGCCTTGGCTTCAAAGTGAGATTTTCTAAGGTGGTACCGATACTGTCGCAGAGCAGACTGAAAAACATGAGTGCATGCTTGTTTAGTTGCATCATCTTTCGGATCCAACTTGAACCTCATCTGTTGAAAAAAGAATGTGAGTCTTATTAGGAGGAAGCTACAAAAGTATGGGACAAAGCAAGACAATATTACTAATTGCGATGAATAACATTACTTACAGATAAATGGTCAAGGAAGGTGTTAAACTGGGTATTGTCTTTCTCATTCCTGTACTGGATCCACGTTGGGAGGATACGTGCATGACACCTAACGGCAACGGCTGCCTCTGATACTAACTTGGCTGACTCTGTAGCATCACGTGGCCTTTTTAAACCTGCCTCAAAATGGATCTCCATTCTTCCTCCTTTAGATTTTGTTAATCTGTCAAGCATTATTCCCGATGTCTGTTTCCGCTTACACCGTGGTGCTAGTTCAACAACGAATATGGAAAGTGTTAGTGTACATCAAACTGTGAGAGTACATATAAAGGAGCATGCAACTGCAACTTGACTCGGTCAGGTACCGTCTTGGTGTTGACGCTCATGAGGTTCATCTGATCTTGCCAAGTCCTGTTGTGTCAACAGTGCTTTGGAAGTAGTGTTAGGTGTGAAGGCAGCTTGGGAACTGGCCAGTTCCGGAGCAAACGAACGAGTAACTGGTTGAGATGCTGGTACAGTTGAAGCGGATGCTGCAGCTGGTGGAGCAGGTGATACTGTGTTTGTAGATTTAGCCGGTGGACTTGGACCTTCTACTGCACTATAAGTACCAGCAGAATCTCGACGGCAGAGCCTTTTCCGTTTCACCCGATGAGTAACAGCACTCCCTACTATATTATTTTCCTTGCTCTTTTTTGACTTTTCCATGTCAAGCTATACCCACAACACAAAAGAATAAAATCACTCTTCAGAACTCATTGATGCATGATACAGACAAGCAATACTTTGATGTAAGACAACGGTATGAGGATGGAATATGTAAGAAAAACAGGACGGTATGACATATTCACAGCTACGATGTGCAAACTAAGAAGAAGGATTTTCAGGAAAATAGAAGTAATGCAAGCTAGACACCATATGAAAGATGCAACCAATATTACTCTGCCAAGTTTAAAGTGTCTTGTCATAAGTGGCAATTCGAAAAATTAGAAGCAGTACAACGTAGAAATCAATGCAAGATGCAACCACTATCAAACTGCCATATTAAAAGCGTCCAATCATGAGTTACTGATGCAGGATACACAACAGCAGTACTTTGATGTAAGAACATGGTATGATAGATAGATGCAGTGTATTCTAGACACAGAAAGCTATGTCATATGCACATGTATAACGTATAAACTCAGCAGGTGCGATTTAACCAAAATAGAAGAAATACAGGCTAGACAACATATGCAACATGAAACCAATTATCACACTGTCAACTTAGAGCAAGCACCTGCGATGGTGGAGTGGGGAGATGAACTCATCATGTATACTTGGGACTTCAACTTCATTAGCAGTAGCAGTGGCAAATCTAGAGAGTCTTTGTTTGCGTCGGTGCGGAGTACCACCAACATCCCCTAACTTACTCTTTTCCTTCCTATTTTCTGATATTGCCTTATGAAGTCAAAACCACAAGAAGATGAATAAAATTAGCTCTGCATAACTGGTTGATGCATGATACAGATGAACACTACTTTGATGTAAGGCAAGCGCAGGAGGATGGAATATATACAAAAAAGATAGCGTTTCATATTCACACGTACGATAGGAGGATGGAATGTGTATGAAAAACAGTAAGTGGAAGGCATTTCAACAAAATTAGAAGAAATGAAAGCTAGGCACCATATGAACATGCAACCAATATCACTCTATCAGGTCAAAAGTGTCTCGTCGTAAGTGCCATTTCCAGAAATTAGAAGCAGTACAAGCTAGAAGACAATGCAAGATGCAACCTACATCACAATCCCAAGTTAAATGTGTCTTATGGGTAAGTGATCGTTGTAGGTATAAGTTGTAAGCTACGCAGATGCAATACAAGCTAGACATCATACGCAACATGGAACCACATATACTAGTGCCAAGTTAGAGCAAGCACCTGTGATGGTGGAGTAGGGGAGATGTGCTCATCATCTACACAGCTGCGTTGACAGTCTAGCCTTGCATTGTCTTGCGAATCTTGTTGGGAGGATGGCGGAGTAGAATATGTAGAGAACCTCTGTTTCAGTTGCTCGGAAGGACCGCCATCATCCAATGCCTTGCCAATTTCCTTCAGCTTTGTTGATTTTGCATTGTGAGGTCATACCGACAAGAAAAAGGAATATCATTTGCTCTTCAGAACTCATTCATGCATGATACTAACGAACACTACTCTAATGAAAGGCAAAGTCATGATACGAGGATGGAATATGTACGAAAAAATGGACGGATTGACATATTCACACCTATGATGTGGTAACTAAGCAGAAGGCACTTCAACAAATTAGAAACACTGCAAGACACCATATGGAAGGTGCAATCAATATCACTCTGCCAAGTTAAAACTGTCTCGTCATAGGTGGCGTTCATCAAACTAGAAGCAATACATGCTAGAAATCATATTCAAGACGCAAACCAATATCACACTGCCAACTTAAAGGTGTCCCATCATAAGTGACTGATGCAGGATACACAAGAAGAGTAGTTTCATGTAAGAACATGGTGTGATAGACAGATATAGTATGTACCAAAAACAGAAAGCGTGTCTTATTCACATGTATCATGTGTAAGCTAAGCAGATGCAGTTTACACTAATTATGAGCCATACGATCTAGACACCATATGCAACATGTAACCAGATATCACACTGCCAAGTTAGAGCAAGCACCTTGGATGGTGGAGTAGGGGAGCGGAGACTTGGACCATGTAATGCACTATCAGTACAAGGAGAATCGGTACAGATGCTCCGTTTACGTTGCTGCAGAGGACCACCATCATCGCCTTCCTTACTCTTTTCCTTCCTCTTTCTTGATTTTTCCTTGTCAAGTCAAACCCACAAGAAAAAGGAATAAAATTTTCTCTTTAGAACTTATTGATGCATGATACTGACGAACACTACTTTCATGTAAGGCAGCCGCATGATAGGAGGATGGAATATGTATGAAAAATAGGACGGCGTGACATATTGACATGTATGATGTATAAAGTGTAAACTAAGCACAAGGTGATTAACTTGTTAGAATCGATGCAAGCTAGAAACCATATGAAAGATGAAACCAATATCACTCTGCCAAATTAAAAGGGTGCCCTAACAAATGTATTTGACCAAATTAGAAGCAATACATGGCAACAGGCTAGAAATAATATGCAATATGCAACGAATAAAGGTGACTCATCGTAAGTAATTGATGCAGGATACAGAAGAGAGGTAGTTTCATGTAATAACAAGGTTAACACATAGATGTAGTGTGTACCAAAAATAGGAAGGCATGTCATATTCACAGGTATAGTGTGTAAACTAAGCAGATGCAATTTACCCTAATTAGAAGCATTACAAGCTAGACACCGTATGCAACATGCAACCACATATCACACTGCGAAGTTGGAGCAAGCACCTGTGATGGTGGTGTAGGGGAAGTGCTGTCTTCAGGTACAGAGCAGCGTTCAATATCTTCATTTAGGCTTGTTGTTTCTTGAGAATCATGTGGAGAGGATGAAATTGCATTCTTTATAAGAGTATTGCGTCTCATATTAACCCACGCGCGTGACTGTCTCATCATAAGCGATAGACGCAGGATACACAAGAACAGTAGTTTGATGTAAGAACATGGTGTGATAGGCAGATGTAGTATGTACCAAAAACAGGAAGGCGTGTCATATTCACATGTATAATGTGTAAGCTAAGGAGATTCAATTTAACAAATTAGGAGCATTGATGAGGGATACACAAGAGAAGTAGTTTGATGTAAGAACATGGTCAATAGAAAGACGTAGTATGTACCAAAAACAGGAAGGCATGTCATATTCACAGGTATAATGTGTTAACTAAGCAGATGCAATTTACCCTAATTAGAAGCATTACAAGGTAGACACCATATGCAACATGCAACCACATATCACACTGCCAAGTAAGAGCAAGCACCTGCGATGGTGGTGCGGGGGAATTGCGGTGATCAACTAGAGAGCTACGTTGACTATCTTCATTTAGCCTTGCTGTTTCCTGAGAATCATGTGGGGAGGATGACACTGCACTCTTTAAACGAGTAGGGCGTCTCACAGTAACCCACCCAGGTGACTGTCTCATCATATATAAGTGATTGACAAGGGATACAAAAGAGCATTAGTTTGATGTACGAACATGGTTAATAGACATATGTAGTATGTATCAAAAACAGGAAGGCATGTCATTATCAAAGGTATAATGTGTAAAGTAAGCAGATGCAATTTAACCAAATTGGAAGCAATACAATCTAGACACCATATGCAACATGCAACCACATTTGACAGCGCGAAGTTAAAGCAAGCACCTGGGATGGTTGTGTGTGGCAATTGAGATCATCAACTGCAGAGCTACTTTTACTGTCTCCAACTGCTGACACTGCAGCCATTAGAGAGTTGAAACGCTTACTGCTTATCTTCGAATTACACTGGAGTGACTTTTGTCTTTTCTTTTCTGCATTCATCAACATTGTGTCAGAGTCTGAAACACCCATGCATAAAAAAACAATAGTGTGAGTATGGGCGAAGTGTGTGCACAATTAGTACAGTGTAAAGGTAGCAGGTAGCAGGTCAGTGAGAAATAAATGACGGGAGACATATGATAGCTCTATAACATGCATGGCACACTCAATTACTACAGGATTCTATGAAAATAACAGTCGACTGAAAGCAAATTGGTCAGTCCATTTTTTCTACACCGTCCGATGTACAAAGAACGGGTAGATCGCCTTCATCTACCTCCAGCCAGTCAGTGTTGACGATCTTCCTCAAAACGCCAGCGACCACCGGCCCAGTATTCCTCCCCTGCCTGCGCCCTCCCCTTGACCTCACCGCACCGCCGTGCTTGGCACCGCCCCCCCGGTCATCCATTCAAGCCCCGCCGACCTCTAGATCGGGCGCAAGCAGCTCCTGCGCCCCACACCCCTATGATAGACACCGATGCGCCGCTTCCCCAGGGAACAGGCGGACTAGGTGCTCCGCGTGCCTAAGCAGGTGCTCTTCTTTTAATTACAGTTCGACTGACCCTGAATTGAAATCCGTAGGCTACTGACCTCTAGCAAAGGTGAAATAGTAAAAGGGAGGAAACCTTGTGCATTTAGTATCACGAAGAAGATGCAGTAAGAAGCGCTCAACTAGTTTCTTTCGTGGGATGAATACGGTGTGAGTGGATACGTAAGATTTGCACGAATAAGGGAAGAGGAGTACCTCTTTCTGCGGGCAGTGTTGTGTCTTCCTTTTGTTTTTCTGACGATCTTGTTGTTCGCAGGAAACCAGAAGTTGTGGAGGACGGTGCAGCCTTGGACGAACCCATGGCCAAGTTGTTGAGTGTGGTGCGGTGGCCGTCTGTCGGCGGCGGGGAAGCAGATCCGAGGCAGCGAATGACGGCGTAGCAGGAACAGCTCCGGTGCGGCGGACGGTTGCGACAGTGGAGCCGCAGCAGTGAGGCGCAGGACGGCGTGGTCGGAGTGGTTCTGGTACGGCGCACATTGGTGTCGGCGTCGTGGAGGCAGCTCTGCCTCGGCTTCAGCTGCTAAGTCCTTGAGGGCGTTGCGGTTGCGTTGGACGACGATGTCAGGGTACCAGCTCCGGCGTGATGGAGGAGGGCACCAGTGGATTGGCCTCTATGGGGTGGAGGACAGAGGAGGTTGGGGTTTCGCGGCTGGTGGAGAGGGTGTTTTCGTGCCCACGAAGTATTAATGGGGAAACGGAGGGAGGCGGGCTGGCGGGGAACTAAGGGGGAACAATGTTTCGATTTGAGACGCGCTTGTTTGAAATTTGGGGAAAGTTACAAACTTTGCCCCCATCTAAAATTTCGGACATATTGTGGGTTGGGTGTAGGACAGTCATGTCAGGTGTCCCAAATGTGGGCGGGATAGATTTCGGCCGAGCGCATGGGTGTTTAGGCGCCCATGGTGTATGAATGCTTCTCGGAGGCGGTTGAGACTGGCGTCTTGGTGAAGTTACAAACCTACCCCGATTTAGGCCTTTGGACATCGGGCCGATAGGATACACAGGCTAGAGTCAGGACAGTAATTTCCTACCACCAAAACATTAGTCTCGCGCGGTTTCGGGTGACCAGAGGCCTATTTGGCGCTTCGTTCAATATTTGGGAGCGGAAGCATTAACGTTTTCGGTTCTCTTGAATTGAACTTTCAGGATTTGTCAAACTTCACAAATCTTTACTCTTGAAAATCCTAAAGCTACAATTATTTTGGAATGGAGGGGGTACATTTTAATATACATTGTACATGAGTATATATTAAAAAATATGCAACTTACCTCAGTTCATGTATGGTTCCAGGTATAATCTCCTTGGTTGCAAAAAAAAAGTTAGATATGCGTATGAATATATATACCATGTTCAAACTCACAACAAAGATTGATGCCCCCTTTGACATCTCATTTACAAATGCCATTATCTCGGGTTCAAATAGATGAATGCACTTCCTATGAATTCGAATCTTCGAAACCCCCTTTATGTTGAATTCGACATGTATTTTATTTCGTAGCTAGCCATTTGGAATGTATTCATGCAAGTGACAAATGTATAAAGTGCTTCACACTAACAACATGGAGTGCACTAATTAATGTTTATATATGAATTGCAAAAGCATCCATTGCCTGTATTTCAAACCGCTCTCAGTCTATGGATCGATAATATGAAATAAACACATACACATGCTAGAATTCAATAGAGTATGGGTGTCTGATAGACCGATTTTCGTCCATACGCAATTTTGCAGAATTCATGATCTCATCGAAAAATAATAATGCCATTTATATTTTATTTTAATGCGTAGAACCGCCTTTTACACGTAGATATCTCTCTATCTAACGCATAAGTGCACACACTTTATATGCATCGGCATTTCTCTTTCGCACATGCTCACAATCTCTCTCAGGGTGTCAAGGTGTCTCACGCACATGCCCTCTCTGTTTCTCTATCTCTCTTTCTGACTACTATGCACCACTCTTTCTGACTCTACTATCCCTCTATACGCACGTATATGTGCCTACGTGACTCCCGCATGCACATTATCT
>NC_041385.1:50204160-50245927 GCF_002162155.2 Triticum dicoccoides
TCTCTAATAGTAGTTGGGAGATATGATTTCATCATATCATTCGGTAGGATATCCCTGGCTGTTAGGCTGGATGGTAATACGAGGCAAAGTTTTACCCTAGTTCGGATCGAACCCTTGCAGTTGAAGAAAGAGCCTACTCCTGGTACTGTATATTAGTGTTAGAGGTGTGTACAAAGTACACGTGAATACCAGGCATTGTGTGTCTGTGTATACTATCGACGAACTAGCCCCCAAGCTTGTATAACATACTAAGGGCCTAGGATTACAAATCATATATAGCCGGCTTATCACCAGTGGGGATAGAGTCCTCCGTGACTCTGGTAGCTTCGTGTTGTACGCCGAGTCCTCCACATGGGTCTCCGTATAACACGTCTCGGTCCAACCTATATGTGGCGCAGGATGGAACCGACCCATGAGTCTTCATGTTGACTTACCACAACTAGAAATGATGTGCCCACCACACCACACACGCAATCGGCCACTAACAAAATAAGCATATACAATAGTACAACGGTATCTAGCTCACGATACGTCTCCATATTTTCTTGATGACACTGACGGACTTTGCATTTGATGCGTGCTCCGTATTTTGTTGACAACACTTACGGTCATTGTATTTGAAGCGAAAGCACGATATGGTCACTGGACTTCAGAATAAGCTCATCACGGTCACCACATACATTTTGTCGTGCTAACCAACATGTGGTTGGATGGTTAGAGGACAGTGGTTTATCGATCCCACCAAGGTTAAAGTCCCGATGCTCGCATTTATCTTGTGTTAATTTTAGTATTTTCCGGCGATGTACATTCAGTGGGAGGAGATGTTCCACTTGACTACGAGGCACCTATGGCGACTTCGTAAAATCTCAAGATCATATATGATGGCCCACTCTCTCGAAGGTGCGGCGGCGGACCGGCGGTGGGGAGTGGTTTCGGGGACGGCGGGCTGACCACGGGCGGCGGGGGCGGGCGGTTCGGCCGGTGGTGGTTGGCGGCTCGAGGGGGGGTGGAGTTTGATGATAAACTGGGGGCCCTTGATTTCGTATCCAACGGCTGGAAAATCTAATGACCAGAGATGAAAAAGTTAGTCGACTGACGTGTAGCCTCACCCCGCACGTACACATGCACGCACGCAAGAGACGCACACATGTAGGCGTGCAACACTGACACGTACACATAACGTACACACGCACGCATGCTGGCGTGCAACACTGACACGTACACATGCACTCACGAACACACGCACGTACGCACCCATGCATGCAACACAGAAACGCACCCTTGCATGTACGCACCCATGCATGCAACACTGAAACGCACCCTTGCACACATGCAACACTCGCACGCCTGCATGCACACAACACACCATGCAAGACACATGCTTAACTACATGAAAAAGATGATGTCACACTCAATGAACAATCATCGGTTTATGAAATGCCCGCTTCTGACCGCCCTGGCCCACCAAAGGTTCTTCTGCTGTGCGCTGCCTGAGTTGGGTCACTGACATGCAGGCCATGCACCCAAAGAGCCCACACGTCAGTGGAAGAACAACGCGGTGTCCTAGGTCAGAGTCAAGGGCGCCACTCGCGACACGCCCAGCTGAACACGCCTCCGTGCCGCATTCAAACGCCTTTGTCGGTGTCAAAACCGGCGGATCTCGGGTAGGGGGTCCCGAACTGTTCGTCTAGGCGGATGGTAACAGGAGAGAAGGGACACGATGTTTTACCCAGGTTCGGGCCCTCTTGATGGAGGTAAAACCCTACGTCCTGCTTGATTAATATTGATGATATAGGTAGTACAAGAGTGGATCTACCACGAGATCAAGGAGGCTAAACCCTAGAAGCTAGCCTATGGTATGATTGTTGTAATGGTTGTTCGTCCTACGGACTAAAGCCATCCGGTTTATATAGACACCGGAGAGGGCTAGGGTTACACAGAGTCGGTTACATTGGTAGGTGATCTACATATCCGTATCGCCAAGCTTGCCTTCCACGCCAAGGAAAGTCCCATCCGGACACGGGACGGAGTCTTCAATCTTGTATCTTCGTAGTCTTGGAGTCCGGCTGATGATGATAGTCCGGCTCTCCGGACACCCCCTAGTCCAGGACTCCCTCAGTAGCCCCTGAACCAGGCTTCAATGACGATAAGTCCGGTGCGCATAATGTTCGGCATTACAAGGTGGGTTCCTCCCTTGAATAATCCAGAGAAGATCATGAACACCAGGATAGTGTCCGGCTCTGCAAAATAAATTCCACATTCCACCATAGAGATAATAAAATGTACACAAATCCAATCCGCTGACGTATTATGCGGCATGACATCACACCGCTACCAGGCTTTTTACTTGAATCGCTTTTTATTATACCGCCTCAGCACGTTTAGCGAAGCGGTTTCCTTGGCACGTCTTGTCGAAGCAGAGATCGTGTTCCCCTTATTCCGGGATTCTCATCAATACGAGCGTGGGTAACCCAACCGCGCCCGTCGCCACACCCCCTCTATCGAAGGCGAGTCCCGAACGGTCACGGAGGCGGCTCTTGGTATTCTTCCTCTCTATAATAGGACCAAGGCTCGTTTCTTTTCTTTAATCCTTCATCGAATCCTCTCCTTGCTCCAAGTTCCAACACCCAGAGCCCTAGATTCGAGCGCTTCTGACCTTCAACGATGTCCGGTTCCGGCCTTCAGGGCCAGTGGATGCCTTCCTCCGTCACGGAGGAAGACGTGCTAAAGTTGCGGGAGGCCAGGTACCTGTCTTTCGAGATTTCGCACAGGCTGCCAGCCGAAGGGCAGGCCGTCCCCACCCCCGAGCCCGACGAGTATGTCGTCTTCGCATCCCACCTCCGTCGGGGTTTAGGCTTCCCGACGGATCCTTTTGTGAGAGGGCTCATGTTCTACTATGGGTTGGAATTCCATGACCTGGCTCCGGAGTCCATCCTCCATATTTCCGCATTTATTGTTGTCTGCGAGGCCTTCCTCCGTGTCACCCCTCACTTCGGCCTGTGGCTGAAGACCTTCAAGGTGGAGCCGAAGATGATCGAGGGGCGTCAAGCAGAGTGCATCGGGGCGGCCATAAGCAGGAGGGCCGATGCCCCGTGGCTTGAGGGCTCCTTCCAAGAGGAGCTCGGCTTGTGGCAGCAGGAGTGGTTCTATATCACCACTCCAAGGGGCAGCAGGCAGAAGCCGCCGCCCGTATTCCGCCCGGGACCTCCGCGTCAGTTGATGACGTGGGTCAACCAGGGGCTCAACTGGGGGCCGTCAAAGGACGCGCCCCTATTGCAGGGCCGGATTCGAGATCTCCAGGCAAGGGAGATCGATCTGGTCGTAGTTATGCAGGTTATGCTGATTAGGTGTCTCCTGCCCTGCAAGCGCCGTCCTCTCCGGCTATGGGAATTCAATCCGGAGGACCACGGATTCTCCAACACTTTATGGGTTCTACGCCCGTGGAGATGTACGAATTGTTCTTCGGATCACGGGCAGTGTGTCCGGAATTGACCGAGGACGCTGGTCTAAGCTGCAATCGCTCGGATACCCAAGTAAGTAGCTCAATGTTTGGAAGTATCGTTTGTTTGCCTTTCTACAATTCGCCTTTTAATCCATTATCCTTTAACAGGAGTGGATAGCGCAAGCAAAGCTGATACGGTGCCCGGCCCCCCTCCCAGAGACTGCGTCGGATCCCGTGCTGGTCAAGATGCTGGAGGTTGCGCCTTCAGAAGAAGGCGCAGGGGAAAATGAGGGAGCTACCGCCTCGACCAAGGAGGCTCTTGAAGAAGGGGGGATCGAGAATCCCTCCCTCCAAGGGGAGAAGAGGACCGCCTCTGGAGACCCGGAGGCCAAAGCCCCTAAGCGGGGGAAAAAGTCCTTACCAGAGGGTCCTGCGTCCGGGGAGGCCCCGGCCGCACAGTCTCCCCCAAAGCATCAGCCCTCTAGCGAGCCATGAGTAGAAGAAAGAGAGTTCGGTTGTGAAAGACATCCCTATTTGTGCTTCTGAGGATAACCGAATTTTTACCTTGTAGTTCGGATCTCCGACCTTCTCAGATGAGCTCATCTTCAGGGGACCTTCATCCGGAGATGATGGAAAGCGAGACGCCTCCGTCTGCTGCGCCGTCGGATAAGGCGGACGAGCCTGAAGTGTCATCACGGAGGGTATCCCCGAGCCCGGCAGAGCCGAAGAATTCGGCGCCGAATAATATTCGGCCGGGGGAGTTGGAGGATCTGCTCAAGAGGGCGTCCGTCTCAGAAGATCACCGTGCATTGATGAGCATGGTGATTGGGAGGATTTCATCCGCCGAAAGCGGATTGCATAATGCCGTCAAAAGTTTCCTGGCGGGGTTTGAGGTATGTAAAAATGACACACCTTTGTGACAGTTTTGCACATAACGTGCGCCCTGTATAGATAGTAGCCCCTGAGACTCGGTAGGTTGTCGAAAGCGACAGCGTGCCGAGGATCAATGTCGCAGGTATTAATCGTTCGCCTTTCCTATGCAGGTGGCGGATAGTCCGGTGGCTGGCCGGACTGATGGAGTTACTGAACTGAAGTGGCAACTCGACGTTGCGGATGCGGACATCGTGCTAATCAACAGGCGACTTGACGAATCGCAGGGTAAGATGTTTCTCCGTGGTCACCTGGTAAGGGAGCCAAGGCCGACCTCTTACAATATGTGTGCTTGACGCAGATGGTGCCGCTGCTGTGGAGAGCCTTCGGGCAAAACTTGCTCAAGCCAAGGAGCAAGCCAGAAGGAGTGATGCGGCTGCCTTAAGGGCGGCCGAGGAGTTAGAGGCCGAAAGGGCCGCACACTGCCGAAGCAGGGAAGAGATGGCCGAAATGGCCGTGAAGTTAAATGATGCGACCGACCGCAGTGAGGCTCTTGAAAAGGAGCGCCTATCAGAGCGAGAAGACCTGCAGAAGGCCACCGCCGAAGCCAAGGATGCCCGCTCTGCAATGCGGGCTATAAAAGAGGAGCTGCGCCAAGCCGGGGACATTGTGGCTGGCAAGCCTTTTCTGCTGCGCCGAAGGTTCACGGATCCAAAGTATGCTCAGCTCGGCCAGCTGTGGGGTCCGGAGGATCCTTACATGGACTTGGCGGCGAGTGCGGCGGATGCCGTTGTGCACTTCCAAGGTCAGAAGGATCACAGGACGGAAGAGCTGTTTTGGTCTCAATTCCGTAGCCCGGATCGTTCACTTCCGCTGACCGATCGGTTGGCCGAGTGGGCCGAGCTGAATAGGTTATCTGGACTTGCCATGACGGATATCGTGACTCATGTCTGGCCGGATAGGCCCAAGCCGAAGAGCTATTTCGGCTTATTGCAACAGTTTCTTGGGGCGGTTCCGCATATCAAGGCGATGAAGCGGTCGGCCTGCATAGAGGGTGCAAGGATGGCCCTTGCCCGTGTGAAGACACATTGGACAAAGATGGATGCCACCGCTGTTGCAACCCAGGGTTCGGACGAAAGCCGGTTACCCGCCGAGCACTATTTTGGCGAAGTTCTGCGTGGTGTTCGTATAATAGAGTCGCAGTGCTCAAAAAATGTCATGTTCAAATGAACCTTTTGACTTTGTAAAACAATGTTTTAATGATTAGGCGCTTTTTATACTTGTGCGTTCAAGTAGTGATACTTCTCCTGTGCGGCCATTTTTACGTATACGTTTGTATAACCTGAAAGATGCAGTCGTTGGCTTCAGCCCCCACGCACAAGGTGCGGGGGTGTTTGCAAAAAAGCGCATTTTCACACTTAATCCGACATCTCGGACCTGTGAAGGAGGTGTTAGCGTAGCAAACGAGGCAATCTGGACTATAATGCTTTATCTCTTTCACTTAGCCATAGGAGCTCGAGGGTGGGACTACGATATAGCCCCTAGTGGCACCGTGCTCTCCGAATTCGGGGCGCGTGTGTGCCTGACCGGGAAACGGCCCTTCGTCTAAGCGGAGGAATTCTAAACATTCCGGTGGTCGATCGAGTGGTTGACCAGTCTCTCGCTGTATCATGACAGTCAGCTTTCGGCTTTCTCTACTAAGGTGCTCGCCCAGCCGAACTGGGGCACAATCGCAGTAGTTCTCCTGGTGCCGCCTTAGCCGATGATACGGAACGTAAGGCAGCAAAACACAGGAGCCGGGCAAACCCAACATTTGACCAAAGACATGATTCGGAGCTGATGCATATAAGGCCTAACTCGAGACGCCGAACACTCCCTGAGGTGTTCGGTCTTTACAATAATGGGGAAAACAATGCCTTAAGCCCCTAGTGTCCAGGTACAGGCAAGGTACTCTGACGCGGCCGATGCCAAAACGTCAGTCTCCTCTCTGGTTATCAAAAAAAACCAGGGGATTATAGCAACAAGAGACAGTAAAAAAGGTCTACGCAGGGTCTTAATCTGAAAAGAATCCTTGCAACAGGTCCCTACTGCACGTCTGCGCTTGTGTCTCCGTTGTGCCGTATCCTGGATGGGTGTGCACGTTGTTCATCTGTAAAAAGAGAGGAACTTAGTTTGAAAAAGAATCGTGCGAAAAGTGCATAAAAAATATAAATATTGGTAAATTATTAAAGCTGAGCCTTATTAGCTCATTATTGCTTACACGCACAGCCCCTTGTGAAGGGGTGTGCGACTAGGGATTCCCTAGCTTATTTATGCCGGACTCGTCTAGCCGTGTCCGGGGTCTTTGAACGACCTTTTAAAGAAATGATGCCGCGTGGACCGGGCATTTTAAGTGTAAGGGACGCATAATGTGGAATGGCATTAAAGCGGACAAAAGCTTCACGTCCCAATAGTGCTTGATAGCTACTTTTGAATGGGGCGACATGGAAGATTAGCTTTTCGCGTCGGAAGTTGTCCGGTGACCCGAACACAACTTCTAGCAATAAGGAGCCTGTGCACTTGGCGTAAGGGCCTGGCGTCACTCCTTTAAAGGAAGTGCGGCTGTGTTGAATTTTAGTAAGGTCTATCCCCAACTTGCGGATTGTGTTCAGATATAGCAGGTTTAAATCGCTGCCGCCGTCCATCAGGACTTGTTGAAATTGTAGTTTGTCGATTATAGGGTGCAATATCAGAGCAGTCCATCCTGCATTTCGAATGCTTCTGGAATGATCCAGGTGGTCGAAAGTGATTGGTTTTGACATCCAGTTTCGACGCTCCGCTGGGGTAGACCGTGCGGCACTTATTGGAGCTGGTGCCGCATTGTTTTTCCATAATATCACCTGAAGTGAGTTTACTCTTTTGACTTCTTGTGGGAAAGTCTTTTGTTTTACGGTGCTCTGCTGGTGGGGCTCGTCGTCTTCCTCAATCGGTGCGTCGAGCCCCTTGTGTTCGGCGTTGAGTCGGCCGGACTGTTTGAAAACCCAACAATCTTTGTGGGTGTGGTTTGCAGGCCTTCCGGGGGTACTGTGGATTTGACATATCCGATCCAACATTTTGTTTAAGTTGGATAGCTCATCACTTTTATCCTTAAGAGGCAGTGTTTTATTATTCGGTCGCGAGCTTTTGAATCCGGCGTTGACTGCCGTGTTCTTTGGGCCTTTCTCTTTATTCCAGCGCTGATCTTTCATGCGCCGTGATTTGCCGTTTCCATCTCTGATCTCGGATGTACTTGGGTCGCTGGTGCTGCATCTTGCTAGCCAGCTATCCTTCCCCGCGCAAAAGCGGGTCATGAGGCTTGTTAGCGCGGACATTGTTCTCGGCTTTTCTTGGCCGAGGTGTCTGGCGAGCCCTTCGTCTCGGACGTTATGTTTAAAAGCTGCTAAGGCTTCAGCGTCCAGACAGTCGACTATTTGGTTCTTTTTAGTAAGGAACCTATTCCAGAATTTGCGCGCTGACTCTCCGGGCTGTTGAGTTATATGACTTAGATCGTCTGCATCCGGAGGTCGGACATAGGTCCCTTGAAAATTTGCTCTAAACGCGTCCTCAAGCTCTTCCCAACTTCCAACAGTATTTTCTGGGAGGCTTTTGAGCCAATGCCGAGCTGGCCCTTTGAGCTTGAGGCGTAGATATTTTATGGCGTGGAGATCGTCTCCTCTTGCCATGTGTATGTGCAGTATATAATCCTCTATCCAGACTCCAGGGTCTGTTGTTCCATCGTAAGCCTCTATGTTTATGGGTTTAAACCCTGCTGGAAATTCATGATCCAGCACCTCATTGGTGAAACATAGTGGGTGTGCGGCGCCGCCCCTGTACTTGGGTGTACCGCTGTCTTCGAACACTTGACGTGTTGCGTTGCTTCCTGGGGCCCTCTTTTTTGGCCCGTAAATGGACCTGGCAGGGCCATCTGTTTTCCCGGGATCATGAGTCGGCTTGTGTGCGGCGCCTCTTGTAGTTTTTGGCCTGTCCTCTGGCCGTTTATCCGGCCGTGCGGCCTCATTATTTTTTCACTGTGGGGGCTCTATGGCTTCCTCGTCAAATTCTGGCAGCAGCTTGCGCTTTGGGTAGCTCTGTGATTGATGGCCATTGCCGTATTTGCCTGTGGTTCTGAGCACTTTGCTCCACCTCCTTCTGAGTATGTCTTCCGCTGTTTTGAGCTTCCGTTTTTCCTTCTTCAGACTTCTTGCAGTGGCGGCGAGTTTTTTACGGAGGCTCTTATTCTCCGGTTGTGTGTCCGGCGTGAGGTCATCTGGATTGCTTGTTTCGCCGGGTATGGATTGTTTATCCAATTCGTCCTGTTCGGACGGTTACTTGGTTGCATTTTCGTCGTCCACTGGTCTGCCCTGCTCTATTGCTGGGTCATTAGGAGCGTTGTTGTTGTCGAGGCGGGACTTAGGGCGGCGTCGATGTTTTGGTTGTTTGTCGGTGGGATTATCCTTTGCCGTGCCCCGTTGGTCCTCGTTATCACTTCCTTTTGGGGTATCCACCATATATACGTCGTATGACGAGGTGGTCTTCTAGTGCCCTGTGGGCGCTGGTTCCTGTCCGGCATCATCGTCCATAGCGTCGATGTCTTCAGAGTCGTAGTCTAGCATGTCGGTAAGATCGTCGACAGTGGCTACAAAGTGGGTGGTGGGTGGTGAAGGAAATATGCCCTAGAGGCAATAATAAAGTTATTATTTATTTCCTTATAATCATGATAAATGTTTATTATTCATGCTAGAATTGTATTAACCGGAAACATAATACATGTGTGAATACATAGACAAATAAAGTGTCACTAGTATGCCTCTACTTGACTAGCTCGTTAATCAAAGATGGTTATGTTTCCTGACCATGAACAATGAGTTGTTATTTGATTAACGAGGTCACATCATTAGTTGAATGATCTGATTGACATGACCCATTCCATTAGCTTAGCACCCGATCGTTTAGTATGTTGCTATTGCTTTCTTCATGACTTATACATGTTCCTATGACTATGAGATTATGCAACTCCCGTTTACCGGAGGAACACTTTGGGTACTACCAAACGTCACAACGTAACTGGGTGATTATAAAGGAGTACTACAGGTGTCTCCGATGGTCGATGTTGGGTTGGCGTATTTCGAGATTAGGATTTGTCACTCCGATTGTCGGAGAGGTATCTCTGGGCCCTCTCAGTAATACACATCACATAAGCCTTGCAAGCATTACAACTAATATGTTAGTTGTGAGATGATGTATTACGGAACGAGTAAAGAGACTTGCCAGTAACGAGATTGAACTAGGTATTGGATACCGACGATCGAATCTCGGGCAAGTAACATACCGATGACAAAGGGAACAACGTATGTTGTTATGCGGTCTGACCGATAAAGATCTTCGTAGAATATGTAGGAGCCAATATGGGCATCCAGGTCCCGCTATTGGTTATTGACCAGAGACGTGTCTCGGTCATGTCTACATTGTTCTCGAACCCATAGGGTCCGCACGCTTAAGGTTACGATGACAGTTATATTATGAGTTTATGCATTTTGATGTACCGAAGGTTGTTCGGAGTCCCGGATGTGATCACGGACATGACGAGGAGTCTCGAAATGGTAGAGACATAAAGATTGATATATTGGAAGTCTATGTTTGGACATCGGAAGTGTTCCGGGTGAAATCGGGATTTTACCGGGTTACCGGGAGGTTACCGGAACCCCCCGGGAACCATATGGGACTTCATGGGCCTTAGTGGAAAGGAGAAAGGGGCAGCCCAAGGGGGCTGCGTGCCTCCCCCCTTCCCCTAGTCCTATTAGGACTAGGAGAGGTGGCCGGCCACCCCTCTCCCTCTTTCCCCCTTGGGAATCCTAGTTGGAATAGGATTGGGGGAGGAGTCCTACTCCCGGTAGGAGTAGGACTCCTCCTGCGCCACCTCCTCCTGGCCGGCGCCTCCTCCCCCCCTTGGCTCCTTTATATACTGAGGCAGGGGCACCTCTAAACACACAAGTTGACACAAGTTGATCCACGTGATCGATTCCTTAGCCGTGTGCGGTGCCCCCTGCCACCATATTCCTCGATAATACTGTAGCGGAGTTTAGGCGAAGCCCTGCTGCTGTAGTTCATCAAGATCGTCACCACGCCGTCGTGCTGACGAAACTCTTCCCCGACACTTTGCTGGATCGGAGTCCGGGGATCGTCATCGCGCTGAACGTGTGCTCGAACTCGGAGGTGCCGTAGTTTCGGTGCTTGATCGGTTGGATCGTGAAGACGTACGACTACTTCCTCTACGTCGTGTCATCGCTTCCGCAGTCGGTCTGTGTTGGGTACGTAGACAACACTCTCCTCTCGTTGCTATGCATCACATGATCCTGTGTGCGCGTAGGAAATTTTTTGAAATTACTACGAAACCCAACAGTGGCATCCGAGCCTAGGTTACTTATGTTGATGTTATATGCACGAGTAGAACACAAGTGAGTTGTGGACGATACAAGTCATACTGCCTACCAGCATGTCATATTTTGGTTCGGCGGTATTGTTGGACGAGACGACCCAGACCAACCTTACGCGTACGCTTACGCGAGACCGGTTCCCTCGGCGTTCTTTGCACAGAGATGGCTTGCGGGCGACTGTCTCTCCAACTTTAGTTGAACCAAGTATGGCTACGCCCGGTCCTTGCGAAGGTTAAAACGGAGTCTATTTGACAAACTATCGTTGTGGTTTTGATGCGTAGGTGAGATTGGTTCTTACTTAAGCCCGTAGCAGCCACGTAAAACATGCAACAACAAAGTAGAGGACGTCTAACTTGTTTTTGCAGGGCATGTTGTGATGTGATATGGTCAAGGCATGATGCTGAATTTTATTGTATGAGATGATCATGTTTTGTAACCAAGTTATCGGCAACTGGCAGGAGCCATATGGTTGTCGCTTTATTGTATGCAATGCAATCGCGATGTAATGCTTAACTTTATTACTAAACGGTAGTGATAGTCGTGAAAGCATAAGATTGGCGAGACGACAACGATGCTACGATGGAGATCAAGGTGTCGCGCCGGTGACGATGGTGATCATGACGGTGCTTCGGAGATGGAGATCACAAGCACGAGATGATGATGGCCATATCATATCACTTATATTGATTGCATGTGATGTTTATCTTTTTATGCATCTTATCTTGCTTTGATTGACGGTAGCATTATAAGATGATCTCTCATTAAATTATCAAGAAGTGTTCTCCCTGAGTATGCACCGTTGCCAAAGTTCGTCGTGCCCAGACACCACATGATGATCGGGTGTGATAAGCTCTACGTGCATCTACAATGGGTGCAAGCCAGTTTTTGCACACGCAGAATACTCAGGTTAAACTTGACGAGCCTAGCATATGCAGATATGGCCTCGGAACACGGAGACCGAAAGGTCGAGCGTGAATCATATAGTAGATATGATCAACATAATGATGTTCACCGATGAAACTACTCCATCTCACGTGATGATCGGACATGGTTTAGTTGATTTGGATCACGTGATCACTTAGAGGATTAGAGGGATGTCTATCTAAGTGGGAGTTCTTAAGTAATATGATTAAATTGAACTTAAATTTATCATGAACTTAGTCCTGGTAGTATTTTGCAAATCATGTTGTAGATCAATAGCTTGCGTTGTTGCTTTCATATGTTTATTTTGATATGTTCCTAGAGAATATTGTGTTGAAAAATGTTAGTAGCAATGATGCGGATTCGATCCGTGATCTGAGGTTAAATCCTCATTGCTGCACAGAAGAATTATGTCCTTAATGCACCGCTAGGTGACGGACCTATTGCAGGAGCAAATGCAGACGTTATGAACGTTTGGCTAGCTCAATATGATGACTACTTGATAGTTTAAGTGCACCATGCTTAACGGCTTAGAATCGGGACTTCAAAGACGTTTTGAATGTCATGGACCATATGAGATGTTCCAGGAGTTGAAGCTAATATTTCAAGCAAATACCCGAGTTGAGAGATATGAAGTCTCCAACAAGTTCTATAGCTAAAAGATGGAGGAGAATCGCTCAACTAGTGAGCATGTGCTCAGATTGTCTGAGTACTACAATCGCTTGAATCAAGTGGGAGTTAATCTTCCAGATAAGATAGTGATTGACAGAATTCTCTAGTCACCATCACCAAGTTAGTAGAACTTCGTGATGAACTATAGTATGCAAGGGATGATGAAAATGATTCCCGAGCTCTTCGTGATGTTGAAATCAACGAAGGTAGAAATCAAGAAAGAGCATCAAGTGTTGATGGTTGACAAGATCACTAGTTTCAAGAAAAGGGCAAAGGGAAAGAAAGGGGAACTTCAAGTAGATTGACAAGCAAGTTGTCACTCCCACGAAGAAGCCCAAAGCTGAACCAAAGCCTGAAACTGAGTGCTTACACTGCAAAGGAAATGGTCACTGGAAGCGGAACTACCCTAAATATTTGGTGGATAAGAAGGATGGCAAAGTGAAAAAGGGTATATTTGATATACAGGTGTTTGATGTGTGCTTTACTAGTGTTTATAGCAACCCCTCGGTATTTGGTACTGGTTCAGTTGCTAAGAGTAGTAACTCGAAACGGGAGTTGCAGAATAAACAGAAACTAGTTAAGGGTGAAGTGATGATGTGTGTTGAAAGTAGTTTCAAGATTGATATGATCATCATCGCACACTCCCTATTCTTTCGGGATTAGTGTTAAACCTAAATAAATGTTATTTGGTGTTTGTGTTGAGCATGAATATGATTTGATCGTGTTTATTGCAATACGGTTATTCATTTAAGTAAGAGAATAAACTGTTGTTCTGTTTACATGAATAAAACCTTATATGGTTACACACCCAATGAAAATGGTTCATTGGATCTCGATCGTAGTGATACACATATTCATGATATTGATGCCAAAAGATGCAAAGTTAATAATGATAGTGCAACTTATTTGTGGCACTGCCGTTTGGGTCATATCGGTGTAAAGCGCATGAAGAAACTCCATAAAGATGGATTTTCGGAATCACTTGGTTATGAATCATTTGATGCTTGCGAACCGTGCCTTTTGGGCAAGATGACTAAAACTCCGTTCTTCGGAACAATGGAACGAGTTACTGACTTGTTGGGAATAATACATACTGATGTATGCAGACCAATGAGTATGAAGGCTCGTGGCAAGTATCATTATTTTCTGACCTTCACAAGATGATTTGAGCAGATATGGGTATATCTACTTGATGAAATATAAGTCTGAAATAGTTGAAAGGTTCAAAGAATTTCAGAGTGAAGTTGAAAATCATCGTAACAAGAAAATAAAGTTTCTGCGATCTGATCGTAGAGATGAATATTTGAGTTACGAGTTTGATCTTCAATTAAAACAATGTGGAATAGTTTCACAGCTCACGCCACCTGGAACACCGCAACGTTATGGTGTGTCCGAACGTCGTAACCGCACTTTATTGGATATGGTGCAATCTATGATGTCTCTTACTGATTTACCAATATTGTTTTGGGGTTATGCATTAGAGACAGCTGCATTCACATTAAAAGGGCACCATCTAAATCCGTTGAGATGACACCGTATGAACTATGGTTTAGCAGTAAACCTAAGCTGTCATTTCTTAAAGTTTGGAGTTGTGATGCTTATAAGAAAAAAAAAGGTTTTTTAACTTGATAAGCTCGAACCCAAATCAGAGAAGTGCGTCTTCATAGAATACCCAAAGGAAATTGTTGGGTACACCTTCTATCACAGATCCGAAGGCAAATTTGTTGCTGATAATAGATCCTTTCTAGAGAAGGAGTTTCTCTCGAAAGAAGTGAGTGGGAGGAAAGTAGAACTTGATAAGGTAACTGTACCTACTCCCTTATTGGAAAGTAGTTCATCACAGAAATCAGTTCCTGTGACAAATACACCAATTAGTGAGGAAGCTAATGATATTGATCATGAAACTTCAGATCAAGTTACTACAGAACCTCGTAGGTCTTCCAGAGTAAGATCCGCACCAAAGTGGTGTAGTAATCATGTTCTGGAAGTCATGTTACTAGACCATGATGAACCTACGAACTATGAGGAAGCGATGATGAGCCCAGATTCCGCGAAATGGCTCAAGGCCATAAAATCTGAGATATGATCCATGTATGAGAACAAAGTATGGACTTTGATTGACTTGCTCGATGATCAGCAAGCTATCTTAAATGAATGGATCTTCAAGAGGAAGACGGACACTGATAATAGTGTTACTATCTACAAAGCTAGACTTGTCGAAAAAGGTTTTTGACAAAGTTCAAGATGTTGAATACAATGAGATTTTCTCACTCGTATTGATGCTTAAGTCCGTCCAAATCATGTTAGCAATTGCCGCATTTTATGATTATGAAATTTGGCAGATGGATGTCAAAACTGCATTCCTGAATGGATTTCTGGAAGAAGAGTTGTATATGATGCAACCGGAAGGTTTTGTCAATCCTAAAGGTGCTAACAAAATGTGCAAGTTCCAGTGATCCATCTATGGACTGGTACAAGCATCTCGGAGTTGGAATATACGCTTTGATAAGTTGATCAAAGCATATAGTTTTATATGGACTTACGATGAAGCCTGTATTTACAATAAAGTGAGTGGGAGCACTACAACCTTTCTGATTAGTATATGTGAGTGACATATTGTTGATCAGAAATGATGTAGAATTTTTCTGCAAAGCATAAAGGAGTGTTTTAAAGGAGTTCCTTAAAAGGAAAAGACCTCAGTAAAAGCTACTTACATATTGAGCATCAAGATCTATTGAGATAGATCAAGACGCTTGATAAGATTTTCAATGAGTACATACCTTGGCAAGATTTTGAAATAGTTCAAAATGGAACAGTCAAAGAAAGAGTTCTTGCCTGTGTTGCAAAGGTATGAAATTGAGTAAGACTCAAATCCCGACCACAGCAGAAAATAGAAAGAGAATGAAAAGTCATTCCCTGTGCCTCAGTCATAAGTTCTATAAAGTATGCTATGCTATGTACCAGACCTATTGTATACCTTGCTCTGAATTTGGCAAGAGAGTACAATAGTGATCTAGGAGTAGATCACTGGACATTGGTCAAGAATATCCTTAGTAAGGACTAAGGAGATGTTTCTCGATTATGGAGGTGATAAAAGAGTTTGTTGTAAAAGTTACATCAGTGCAAACTTTTACACTGATCCAGATGACACTAAGTCTCAACCTGGATACATATTGAAAGTGGGAGCAATTAGCTAGAGTAGCTCCGTGCAGGGCATTGTTGACATAAATATTTGCAAAATACTTACGGATCTGAATGTGACAGACCCGTTGACTAAGATTCTCTCACAAGCAAAACATGATCGCACCTTAGTACTCCTTGGGTGTTAATCACATAGCGATGTGAACTAGATGACTGAATCTAGTAAAACCCTATGGGTGTTGATCACATATCGATGTGAACTATGGGTGTTAATCACATGGTGATGTGAACTATTGCTGTTAAATCACATGGCGATGTGAACTAGATTATTGACTCTAGTGCAAGTGGGAGACTGAAGGAAATATGCCCTAGAGGCAATAATAAAGTTATTATTTATTTCCTTATAATCATGATAAATGTTTATTATTCATGCTAGAATTGTATTAACCGGAAACATAATACATGTGTGAATACATAGACAAATAAAGTGTCACTAGTATGCCTCTACTTGACTAGCTCGTTAATCAAAGATGGTTATGTTTCCTGACCATGAACAATGAGTTGTTATTTGATTAACGAGGTCACATCATTAGTTGAATGATCTGATTGACATGACCCATTCCATTAGCTTAGCACCCGATCGTTTAGTATGTTGCTATTGCTTTCTTCATGACTTATACATGTTCCTATGACTATGAGATTATGCAACTCCCGTTTACCGGAGGAACACTTTGGGTACTACCAAACGTCACAACGTAACTGGGTGATTATAAAGGAGTACTACAGGTGTCTCCAATGGTGGATGTTGGGTTGGCGTATTTCGAGATTAGGATTTGTCACTCCGATTGTCGGAGAGGTATCTCTGGGCCCTCTCGGTAATACACATCACATAAGCCTTGCAAGCATTACAACTAATATGTTAGTTGTGAGATGATGTATTACGGAACGAGTAAAGAGACTTGCCGGTAACGAGATTGAACTAGGTATTGGATACCGACGATCGAATCTCGGGCAAGTAACATACCGATGACAAAGGGAACAACGTATGTTGTTATGCGGTCTGACCGATAAAGATCTTCGTAGAATATGTAGGAGCCAATATGGGCATCCAGGTCCCGCTATTGGTTATTGACCGTAGACGTGTCTCGGTCATGTCTACATTGTTCTCGAACCCGTAGGGTCCGCACGCTTAAGGTTACGATGACAGTTATATTATGAGTTTATGCATTTTGATGTACCGAAGGTTGTTCGGAGTCCCGGATGTGATCACGGACATGACGAGGAGTCTCGAAATGGTCGAGACATAAAGATTGATATATTGGAAGTCTATGTTTGGACATCGGAAGTGTTCCGGGTGAAATCGGGATTTTACCGGGTTACCGGGAGGTTACCGGAACCCCCCGGGAGCCATATGGGCCATCATGGGCCTTAGTGGAAAGGAGAAAGGGGCAGCCCAAGGGGGCTGTGCGCCTCCCCCCTTCCCCTAGTCCTAGTAGGACTAGGAGAGGTGGCCGGCCACCCCTCTCCCTCTTTCCCCCTTGGGAATCCTAGTTGGAATAGGATTGGGCGGGAGTCCTACTCCCGGTAGGAGTAGGACTCCTCCTGCGCCACCTCCTCCTGGCCGGCGCCTCCTCCCCCCTTGGCTCCTTTATATACGGAGGCAGGGGCACCTCTAAACACACAAGTTGACACAAGTTGATCCACGTGATCGATTCCTTAGCCGTGTGCGGTGCCCCCTGCCACCATATTCCTCGATAATACTGTAGCGGAGTTTAGGCGAAGCCCTGCTGCTGTAGTTCATCAAGATCGTCACCACGCCGTCGTGCTGACGAAACTCTTCCCCGACACTTTGCTGGATCGGAGTCCGGGGATCGTCATCGAGCTGAACGTGTGCTCGAACTCGGAGGTGCCGTAGTTTCGGTGCTTGATCGGTTGGATCGTGAAGACGTACGACTACTTCCTCTACGTCGTGTCATTGCTTCCGCAGTCGGTCTGCGTTGGGTACGTAGACAACACTCTCCTCTCGTTGCTATGCATCACATGATCCTGTGTGCGCGTAGGAAATTTTTTGAAATTACTACGAAACCCAACAGTTAGCAATTGCCGCATTTTATGATTATGAAATTTGGCAGATGGATGTCAAAACTGCATTCCTGAATGGATTTCTGGAAGAAGAGTTGTATATGATGCAACCAGAAGGTTTTGTCGATCCAAAGGAAGCTAACAAAGTGTGCAAGCTCCAGCGATCCATTTATGGACTGGTGCAAGCCTCTCGGAGTTGGAATAAACGTTTTGATAGTGTGATCAAAGCATTTGGTTTTATACAGACTTTCGGAGAAGCCTGTATTTACAAGAAAGTGAGTGGGAGCTCTGTAGCATTTCTGATATTATATGTGGATGACATATTACTCATTGGAAATGATATAGAATTTCTGGATAGCATAAAGGGATACTTGAATAAAAGTTTTTCAATGAAAGACCTCGGTGAAGCTGCTTACATATTAGGCATTAAGATCTATAGAGATAGATCAAGACACTTAATTGGACTTTCACAAAGCACATACCTTGACAAGATTTTGAAGAAATTCAAAATGGATCAAGCAAAGAAAGGATTCTTGCCTGTATTACAAGGTGTGAAATTGAGTAAGACTCAATGCCCGACCACTGCAGAAGATAGAGAGAATATGAAAGATGTTCCCTATGCATCAGCCATAGGCTCTATCATGTATGCAATGCTGTGTACCAGACCTGATGTGTGCCTTGCTATAAGTTTAGCAGGGAGGTACCAAAGTAATCCAGGAGTGGATCACTGGACAGCGGTCAAGAACATCCTGAAATACCTGAAAAGGACTAAGGATATGTTTCTCGTATATGGAGGTGACAAAGAGCTCATCGTAAAAGGTTACGTTGATGCAAGCTTTGACACTGATCCGGACGATTCTAAATCGCAAACCGGATACGTGTTTACATTAAACGGTGGAGCTGTCAGTTGGTGCAGTTCTAAACAAAGCGTCGTAGCGGGATCTACATGTGAAGCGGAATAGATAGCTGCTTAGGAAGCAGCAAATGAAGGAGTCTAGATGAAGGAGTTCATATCCGATCTAGGTGTCATACCTAGTGCATCGGGTCCAATGAAAATCTTTTGTGACAATACTGGTGCAATTGCCTTGGCAAAGGAATCCAGATTTCACAAAAGGACCAAACACATCAAGAGACGCTTCAACTCCATCCGGGATCTAGTCCAGGTGGGAGACATAGAGATTTGCAAGATACATACGGATCTGAATGTTGCAGACCCGTTGACTAAGCCTCTTCCACGAGCAAAACATGATCAGCACCAAGGCTCCATGGGTGTTAGAATCATTACAGTGTAATCTAGATTATTGACTCTAGTGCAAGCGGGAGACTGAAGGAAATATGCCCTAGAGGCAATAATAAAGTTATTATTTATTTCCTTATAATCATGATAAATGTTTATTATTCATGCTAGAATTGTATTTACCGGAAACATAATACATGTGTGAATACATAGACAAACAAAGTGTCACTAGTATGCCTCTACTTGACTAGCTCGTTAATCAAAGATGGTTATGTTTCCTAACCATGAACAATGAGTTGTTATTTGATTAACGAGGTCACATCATTAGCAGAATGATCTGATTGACATGACCTATTTCATTAGCTTAGCACCCGATCGTTTAGTATGTTGCTATTGCTTTCTTCATGACTTATACATGTTCCTATGACTATGAGATTATGCAACTCCCGTTTACCGGAGGAACACTTTGGGTACTACCAAACGTCACAACGTAACTGGGTGATTATAAAGGAGTACTACAGGTGTCTCCAATGGTCGATGTTGGGTTGGCGTATTTCGAGATTAGGATTTGTCACTCCGATTGTCGGAGAGGTATCTCTGGGCCCTCTCGGTAATACACATCACATAAGCCTTGCAAGCATTACAACTAATATGTTAGTTGTGAGATGATGTATTACGGAACGAGTAAAGAGACTTGCCGGTAACGAGATTGAACTAGGTATTGGATACCGACGATCGAATCTCGGGCAAGTAACATACCGATGACAAAGGGAACACCGTATGTTGTTATGCGGTCTGACCGATAAAGATCTTCATAGAATATGTAGGAGCCAATATGGGCATCCAGGTCCCGCTATTGGTTATTGACCAGAGACGTGTCTCGGTCATGTCTACATTGTTCTCGAACCCGTAGGGTCCGCACGCTTAAGGTTACGATGACAGTTATATTATGAGTTTATGCATTTTGATGTACCGAAGGTTGTTCGGAGTCCCGGATGTGATCACGGACATGATGAGGAGTCTCGAAATGGTCGAGACATAAAGATTGATATATTGGAAGTCTATGTTTGGACATCGGAAGTGTTCCGGGTGAAATCGGGATTTTACCGGGTTACCGGGAGGTTACCGGAACCCCCCGGGAACCATATGGGCCTTCATGGGCCTTAGTGGAAAGGAGAAAGGGGCAGCCCAAGGGGGCTGCACGCCTCCCCCCTTCCCCTAGTCCTATTAGGACTAGGAGAGGTGGCCGGCCACCCCTCTCCCTCTTTCCCCCTTGGGAATCCTAGTTGGAATAGGATTGGGGTAGGAGTCCTACTCCCGGTAGGAGTAGGACTCCTCCTGCGCCACCTCCTCCTGGCCGGCGCCTCCTCCCCCCCTTGGCTCCTTTATATACTGAGGCAGGGGCACCTCTAAACACACAAGTTGACACAAGTTGATCCACGTGATCGATTCCTTAGCCGTGTGCGGTGCCCCCTGCCACCATATTCCTCGATAATACTGTAGCGGAGTTTAGGCGAAGCCCTGCTGCTGTAGTTCATCAAGATCGTCACCACGCCGTCGTGCTGACGAAACTCTTCCCCGACACTTTGCTGGATCGGAGTCCGGGGATCGTCATCGAGCTGAACGTGTGCTCGAACTCGGAGGTGCCGTAGTTTCGGTGCTTGATCGGTTGGATCGTGAAGACGTACGACTACTTCCTCTACGTCGTGTCATCGCTTCCGCAGTCGGTCTGCGTTGGGTACGTAGACAACACTCTCCTCTCGTTGCTATGCATCACATGATCCTGTGTGCGCGTAGGAAATTTTTTGAAATTACTACGAAACCCAACAGGTGGGCTCTGAATTTTTTCGTCGTCCGTGTCCCAACCATCCTGGCCATAATCCGGCCAAGACTCTCCGGATAGCGAGAGATGCTTTAGCGAATTTAGGATGTCTCCAAAGGGCGAGTATTGGAAGATGTCCGCGGCGGTGAATTCCATAACCGGCGCCCAATCCGATTCGATTGGTAGGGGCGTGGGAGGTCCGGAGTCCGGCAAGGAGTCCGGCACCTCGGAATCACGAGTTTCGCGAGGGACAAGGTTAGTGTTCGGCTCCATCGCCGTGGAAGTTGAAGCCCCTGAGGTGGTGTCCATCCACCGGTCCTCGATCTGGGCGATCGGCTCCGGATTAAGGGCCGAAGCGGATTTGTGTGCGGCCACCAAGGCACTGTTCGGCGGCAGAGCTAGATCATGCCCATCGCAGCAGTGCGGCACGCTTGGCTTTGGCTCGGGCCCGTCGAAGATCAAGTCCCCGCGGATGTCGGCTGTGAAGTTTAGGCTTCCGAATCTGACCTGATGGCCAGGGGCGTAGCTTTTGATCTGCTCCAGATGGCCAAGTGAATTAGCCCGCAGTGCGAAGCCGCCGAATACGAAGATCTGTTCGGGGAGAAAAGTCTCACCCTGGATAGCGTTGTTGTTTGAAGATGCCATCGAGCCTATCGGTGACGACACAGAGGAACTCTCAATGAAAGCACCAATGTCGGTGTCAAAACCGGCGGATCTCGGGTAGGGGGTCCCGAACTGTGCGTCTAGGCGGATGGTAACAGGAGACAAGGGACACGATGTTTTACCCAGGTTCGGGCCCTCTTGATGGAGGTAAAACCCTACGTCTTGCTTGATTAATATTGATGATATAGGTAGTACAAGAGTGGATCTACCACGAGATCAAGGAGGCTAAACCCTAGAAGCTAGCCTATGGTATGATTGTTGTAATGGTTGTTCGTCCTACGGACTAAAGCCATCCGGTTTATATAGACACCGGAGAGGGCTAGGGTTACACAAAGTCGGTTACATTGGTAGGAGATCTACATATCCGTATCAGCAAGCTTGCCTTCCACGCCAAGGAAAGTCCCATCCGGACACGGGACGGAGTCTTCAATCTTGTATCTTCGTAGTCTTGGAGTCGGGCTAATGATGATAGTCCGGCTCTCCGGACACCCCCTAGTCCAGGACTCCCTCAGCCTCCATGAAACCCGCCCGTGTGGATGCCGAGAAACCCACTCTAGACACACATCCGTTCATGACCGGGCTGGCGTTAAACGCAATGCCGGCCGAGCTCCACCCGTCTGCCGTCTATTTAATCTCCTATTTAAACGAGGCCAAACGCCGGCCAAGAATCGCACACCTCCGCCGCTCCCCTATCTCCTCCACCATTTTGTCCACTCTTACAATGGCTTACGAAGAGTAGTTATTCCGCATCCAAGCCGGCTGGTAGCCCGCCGGATACGAGCTATGCAGCTCGCTGATCCACCTCCCTCCCCTTGCCCGACGGAGCCGGTTGCCGCCCCAAGCCGGCGCGCGGTTCAGCAACTCGCCGCTCCAGGCCAGCTCGACGAGGAGCGGCGCACGGGCGTCGTTGCTGCCGTCCACGCCGCCGCGTCGTACCGCGTCTCCTATTTCTGTGGCCGAGACTCCCATGCCGGCGGCCGCGCCATGCAAGTAGCGACAGAAGCCGGGTGTGCGGAGAGCGACGAGTCAGTGGCCAGCGCCTGCGCGTCCGCCGCCATCATCAAGGAGAAGTAGAACATGGGAGGCCGCCGCCGCTTGGGTCCCATGAAGGCCACCGCGGAGGCGACGCCGTCGTACACAGCAGGTGTCTTGCCGGATCCTTTTGTTGCGAGGACCTTCGTCGACCCCGCATGGGCTCCATGGAAGAGGTCAATGTTAGGATGAACTCGAGCCGGTGCCAGCCATGGAGAAGTAGTGGCCGGTGATGAACTCGAACCGGTGCTGGCCACCATAATCTTCGGCACCAGCCAATGATATCAGTTGGGCAGTGGGGAAGCGAGCCGTCCTTTGCGCTGAAGCATATACCTCCGGGGCTCCCGGCAGTCCGGTGATCGTGCTGCCGGACATGAGGAACAAAGATCGATCGGCGGGCGACCATTTAGGCCATGTATTATATACCTGTGCTGTCCAGAACTAGCACCGCGTAGTTCATTTGAATGTAATGAAATCCGTCATGTTTGTGTGAAAATACGGTATTTTATATGATTTCCGTCGTTGTTTATATGAAATATTCCGGTGGTTGCGTGAATGAGTATCAGTTTGTCTACGTGTTTGCGTCAATTTCGTCCGGTTGGTTGAGTTGCTGTCATAATGTGTGCGGCTACGGTTGGATGGCGTAATTTGCGGGTCGCCGGTCAGTCTGCGGGCGGCTCGGGCGGCGTTGTGGGACAAAAAAACACAGCTCGTGCAAGCTCGTCTCCAACGTGCGCGCTGGAGGATGCATGACAGCATGAGCACCCGAGCCGTTCCTCGTTCATCGGTGGAAAAGGCACCGGTGGATAAAAGGGTCGCCAATATTTTGGCTACCCCGGGCAAGATCCAAACAGCCCCTCCCAACAGATTCAAATCCCACGTTCACCGTGGAATTTTGCCATGTGTTGTTTTCATGGACTAGCAAGATGCCCGTGCATTGCACGGAACATCAAGATGCATTTTTTTACAAACTCCCGCATGTATGCAAGGGATAATTAATGTCCTCCTTTGCTAGTACCACGAGGCAAACACCATTAATATTGCATCGATTAGTGTTAGTGGCCTTGTATATCTGCAAATTGTAATTTTGATAGTGGCCCCTTGTATATAAAAATGGAGGGAGAAATATGAGAGATAAGGTGAGGAGGAGTGGGGCATGGTGCCGTGGTGGTGACTGGTGGTCGGACTCGGCAGAGGCATGGGGATGGACGGCGCATTGTGTCTAGGTTTGTATCTCTCTCACACACACCCACGTAGGTGGGGGACATGCACGAAGAGAAGAGGTGCACGCACGGCGCACGTACTCCCGTCTCTTTCCCAACCACACCCGCGCGGGTATACGGTGGAGCTCATTTCTGTACGAAAAAGGCAGCCCACCTGGTAATTTGGCACGTGTACTGGTTGTCCACTTGGTGGAGGGAGGATCGTCTACCACGGGTGAACAAACAAATTGCGACTTGACGCGTTATGTTAAATTAAAAAAAGAGGCAAACCATGTGGGGCCTACCTTAGAGGCAAGGCTCTATACACTGGAGTACTTTTGATGTGTCCCGTCAACTCGCAGAACGAGGAGAAACTTGCTTAGTACGCCGTCTCCCCAGGCCACGGGCGCGGTGGCTCGCAGGATGAGGTGAAGCTGGAGTACTACTGTACGCCTTTACGCCCGCTCCATCGCCCACGCGCGCGGAGGCTCGCAGCACGAGGAGAAAATTTTACTACACCCTTCGTTTACTCCTCGTCCCTACTACGTACTTTGGTTAGTACTCCCTCTATTTACTTATAAAAGGCCACTATAAAAAATACATTTTGCATCTATACAAGGCCACAAATAGTAATCGAGACAAAAGTTACTACTCCCTCCTTTCCAGTTTATGGCTCAATTTCAAAATCTCTCCAACCAAGGTAGACGGTGAGTGGTCGAATTGATTTCGTAGTTTGCACAGTACGCTCGTTTTTCTCTAGAAATTATGTTTACCGAGGCATTAATTAGAACGAATGCATGAATGACCACTAAATTTCCATGAACTTGTACATGCATTGGTTAGTTTCCTCTTGACACTGCTTGCGTCGGGTGATCTAACGCACCTCAAAATCCAACATGTAATGGTACTACTACTACTATAGTACTAGAATTGAGAATTATCAAACGGAAAAACGAATGTTTTTTAGATGAGCCCTATAAGCCCTAGTGGGTACGTACTCCGTAAAAACAGATTTTTCCAAAACTAAGTCGCTCCCTTTCATGAATTCTGTAGTATACTCCTCCGTCGACGCTCCCTTTCATGAATTCTGTACTTCCTGTCACCGACATGTGGGACATATAGCAACTGGGTTGACGTGTCAAGCACCAAATAACAGTGCAGAACAGCAGGGGGACGCACCCCACTCGTACCGGCCCAGTGTTAGTAATGAGCAATGAGACGTCAAATCACAATGCCGCACCTTCCCAGATGGACGAAGCAACCATTATTTCACACTTCGGTTCGACATCATCTCAAACCACGTACTGGTATCGCTTCTGCCTCAAGAGGGACACACGCATTGCCTTGGTACATCATGACACGTGGGACCGCATGACAAGCCATGCTCCCCCGCCGATCGCTGGGTAAAATCACCTCATTTTTACTATACTTCCTCCGGGTCGGTTTACTACATGGCATGCACATCGTTCTAGGTTGAGAATTTAACTGGCTATATATATATATATATATGTGTGTGTGTGTGTGTGTGTGTGTGTGTGTGTGTGTGTGTGTGTGTGATGAACAGTACGCTAGCCTTTTAAAAAATGTATACTTTTGTACAGTAGTATTCCACTATTGATGGATTGCGCCATGGAGCAAAAATTGAAATTTTAAAAAAAGGTTGTACATATAGAGAGCGCTCGTCGCCAAATTATGCATATAGTACTATTAAAAAAGCTAGTACGTGCTTAATTGGGGTGCTAAATTCTATTAAAGAAATACTAGTACTAGTATGTACATACTGAAGAGTTAAAGTAACGAGAAGAAACATAACATAGTTCTGCTAGGGGCTCAGCACAGCACACCCCTCAAATTAAACTAGGCACACCTGAAATTAAACTATGCAACTAATCCGGTAGACACTGCATTAGAAGTTTAGAACCGCCATGAGCAACGACACTGCCACCTTACTCGGAGTCCTCGTCCATGTCCTCGACTTCGTCCTTGTCCCTCTTCCTCTTGGCTGATACTTATTTGCTTGAACCACCAACTTGGCTGTTGCTCTTCATCCAACCCTTGTAGATATTGAAACAAAGGTAGCCATCCATTGCAGCATAGTGTATGTGGTCTATATCTAGTACATTCCGCTGCCATGCATGACGATGAAACGTGTAATGAGGTTTCTCCAGTTTGCGGTAGGAAGGATGAACCATGGCTCCTGCCAGGGTCAGCATTGAGGGCTGACGAGAGGGCACCAGCCGATTCTTCTGGAGGTCGAAGGGGTTGCCTACAACGAGGCCTATCCGACGCAGGACTTCTTTGTCGTTCTTAAAGTCTACAGTAACGAATTTCACTGTTTTGTCCTCGAGGAAGTTCTTAAAATCCTGGCACTCAACGTCGGCATGGCATATGTGGTAGACCAAGCAAACGTTATGTACGCAAACCTGGATCACGGCGGGCTTCTTCCTCTCTTCGTCCTTTAGATCCTTCTCTGGTCCCACGACTGTGGTGTACTCAACATCTAGCCCAGCGACCCACTCATCATGTGAGTTTTCGAACATGCGTCTGAAGCGAGAAAGGCATCCTTTCACCGTCGCGGAAGTACGGGTGTAGATGACGTCGAACTCATCGCCGGTGATGGTTCTCACCTTGTACTCACCGCCGATCGGGGAGATTTGGGACGCCATGGATTTGAGAGGAGGGTTAGGATTAGTGGAACTGTCGTAATGTGAATGGACGGGACGACTAGGAGCGAACCGCCGTAGTATTAAAGGACGTGCGGGAAAGAGTAGGAGTGAACTGCCAGCGTGCGAACGGCAGGGTAGTGGCTTTCCATTCTCCCATGATACGAGCTTCCGAGAGCCCTTGGATCTGAGATCGAACAGTTGCATGGCATGATTCTAGACCTGGGTGAATATCCTATCCTGGAGGGTTATTCTTAAAATTTTCAGCAACTTAGCATGCGACCGTTTGATCTCAGATGCAAGGGCTGCCAGTAGCCTGTATCATGGTCGCGCCTACCACGACCGTCGCGTCGCTCACGTCGTCGCGCCCTTGGATATTTAACACGGTGCGTTAGGCTATCTGATGTTGGCATGTCATACATAGTCATCACTTAGTCACTCATACTACAACAAGGTTGGCTATAAGGTTGGCTATAAGTGTATTTTTTTACTCCTCTCTATCTCTTTATTCGTACTCCCTCTGTCCCATAATATAAGAACGTTTTTGACACTAGCTAGTGTAGTGTCAAAAACGTTCTTATATAATGGGACACAGGGAGTACTAGTATTTATTGCATTTTCCAAGGAGTGACCTCTTCCAATGAAATGGTGTTGCTAAGTTTGCTTCATTTAATTAGCTACAGACTCAAAATTGTCTCTTCACCTAGGTACACGCGCTTAGCACCGTTTCTTCCTTGGGTCACCAAACTAGTCTCTCTCTTCTTGATTAACTTGCCACATCAGACTTTATGCCTATGTGGCAAGCTTAAGCACCTGTAGGAGCAAGTAAGTACAATAGTGCGCTTTACATGGCATTTTTGCATATGTGGAGGAAAGAGAGGCAAGGAAGAAGTGGAGAAGTGGGCTCTCATGCAAGAGCCAGCCTCTACTACTACATGGTGGAGCATTGGGAGAGGCACCTGTATGGAGGTGGTCAGGAATCGGGAGACTCACGCCGGTCGTAGAGCCGCAGTTAAAATGATAATGGCAAGTCAAATCACGGGGCCCCACCTGTCCAGCAGTACCTCGCTATCAAATCACACAGCCCTACGTTTGCAGCAGCCTACTCCCTCATCTTCTCGCGTCTCTGTCGAACCGACTAGGCGGAACTGCCCCGCCTATCGTGCAGGAAAAGCCCCGCCCTCGACTTTTAAATACAACTACTCCCTCCGTCGGATGCGTTTGGTTGAAGGTATCGTATGAATGGATTGGGACCATTCATTTTTTTTGGGATTGAACCATTCAATTCATGTGTTTGGCTGGATATAAGAGATGAGCTAATTATTTAAGACGGGACCACCAGTCATGCTCACATAGTCATGCATGCAAAGGGTGGCCATTTGATTCGACCGATTTGGTTGGGTGGAATGGTTCAGCATCTTCAAGGCATATTCTATTTTTTTGACTCGAACCATTCATGTGCTTTATAACCAAACATGTCTATTTTCTGAACAATCCCAACCCATTCATGACCACCCTTGCAACCAAACGCACGTCATCTTACGAAAACCAAATAATCCCACAATACTAAGGCGCGGTGCATTAACTTCTACCTCATTTCTTGTTTCTTCACATATCAACCAATAAGAATCCAATGATATACTTTTTGTGACATAGTAACTCATATTTAGTTAGTCAAATGGATGACCTAGAACTACGTGCAGGCCCTATAAATCGAGACGCCTACAAAAAAACCGAGACGGAGAGGGTAGTTCAGCACGTATCTTTTTAGATCAATATAGTCGGGGTTCACCAAGGAGCAAAACCAAGTGGTAGGCTGCTCCTGTCGTGTTGGCGTAGCAACTCAAGCAGGGTCAGTCCGCACACGAAATGGCGACACACTTAACAGGACCCCTTTGGCAGACATGTGGCTCATCCACCGTCTTGTTCCACGTGCGATGCACGAAATTACAGTTCGGAGCAGCGGTTGGAATTGGAGGCACCCCGGTCGTAGCGCCGCAGTAGTAGAAAACGAGCGATGAGGGGTCAAATCACTAAGCCCCACCTTTCCTGCATTAAGCTAGACGGACGAAGCAACCATCATTTCACTCTAGCACGCAAGAGCATAAAGAAAAGAGAAAACAATGATGCGTGCGGCAGCTACCTAGGGCACCCTAGGGTAGGGGTCTCCACTACAAATCCTTTTTTTTGAAAGCGCCTCCACTACAAATCGGCTTCTCCCTCGTCCTCTTGAAGAAAACCGATGATGAGTGCGGCGGTAGGGTTTGTAGGAGTACTACGGCGTGCGGGGCCACGTCGTAGTAAACGGGTTCGAGTCGAGGCCTTAAATATGTGTGGGCTGCTTGGTTTTACGGGAACGAGGCAGCATTTTGGGTTCGGGGACCAGTGGAGATATAGCACGTACAAAAAATTGTGGACGTAGGTTCGATCGAAAGGCAATGATGCATGGGCCCTGCATTTTGATATACCCGGGGCCGCGTGAAATTTGCTGCTCTACTCAAAACTAGTAAGGTACACATGTATTGAACGCATTAGATTTTGAAACCAAATTATGAATAAATACACACTATAGCATGTAAAGCTTTGAGTCATATATGGATGATGTAGATGTTCGTTTAGTTCTTATAGTTCATCTCATTCAAAATCAATTAGTTTTATAAAAATGTTAAGATTCATGGGGTTGTGCATTGTAAATCATAAAGTAAAAAACAAATAATGGCAATTAATTTAGAAAAAAATAATCAATTATGATACAGAAGATTCTAGAACAAAGGAGAAGTGCTTGTGTTTTGAGGTTTGTGCATTATGCTTAAGTTCAACCATGGAGTCTTCTAAATTGTACAGGTGGCAGATCTGGTGGAATGTTGATGATATCCAATGGCCAGTAGTGCTCGGATTTGCCCATCTCTGCACTGTCGGGTTAGCTTCATCCAGCGACCATCTTTCAAAGTTATTGGCACACTATATAGTTCTTGTGCCATAGTTGCATGTTTTGGAAAAAAGCTACTAGTGGGTTGTACTATCTATTTAGGAATAGAAGATGCATACGTGGAAGTTGTAGGGAAAGAGATGACATGGAGCATCTCAATTCCTATGAGTAGGGATTGGAAAAGAGATGTCATTTGGTTCACATCATAGGAACTTTTCTATTAAATATAGAGATGACATGTATCTCAATTCCTATGATGAGGGATTAGTAAAGAGATGTAATTTGGTTCATATCATAGGAACTTTTCTATTGAATATACGCTAATGTTTATTTTCCTTTGAAATTAAGGGAGTATAGGAATCCATTCATATGAACCAAGTGGCTCTAAAGCTATAGAAATGATATCATATTTATTTCCTTTGAAATGTAGAGTATACGAATCTATTCCTATGAACCAATTGGCTCTAAAGGAAAAAAATCCTATAAAAAACTTATCATATAGAGTTCCTGTGATATTCCTCGACACTAAAGGATGGTTGAAATTGCTGCGGGTGATACGATGGTCTTTCTTTGTAGACTCCTCACCCATCTTTATAGTTACTGATGCGGAGCATCCCACGATCATCCCCATGGACCTAGAACCGTCTCATCAAGAGCCAAGAGGACCCATGACACGAGCTAGAGCTAGAGCTCTCGAGAACGAGGTGACTTCCTTCCTTAGTGATATCACATATGATCCACTTGAGACATGGCTACTACCTAAGTCCGATATGCTATGCATGATCAGGTGTCAAGTGGAGCCTCCCCAAGATGCACGTGAAGACGGACAAGCCGCCAAGTCCATGGATGAAGAGAACCATCGGAAGGAGACGAAGACAGCTCTAGGGCCCGAACATCCGGCCCAACCCCGGACATCCGGCCGCTGGAGACATGCCAAGGCAGCCACAGCCCAGCTACAGGGCCCGGACATCCGGCCCCCAGGCCCCGGACATCCGACCTCCCACGACGCCCCAGAAATCCGGCCCCAGCCCGGAAATCCGGCCTCGCCTATCTAGAGACCACAGAAACCTGCCGCACCAGCCCGGACATCCGGCCCCAGCCCGGACATCCGGCCTCTCCCGAAGCCCTGGAAATTCGGCCCTCTGCCCGGAAATCTGGCGCCCCGCACCAAAACTACAGAAGGTTGCACAGCCAGCCCAGACATCCGGCCACCAGCCCGGACGTCCGGCCTCCCATGAAGCCCCGGACATCCGGCCTCACCTGCGCGTGAACAGTGAAGGGCCGAAGCCCATGTACCCTTTCGCCCTGTAGACTATATATACTCCATCCCCTTCCTCTTTCTAGGGTTAGCATTGGTTTAGCTCATGTTTGTGTGAGAGCCCTTTCTCATCCACTTGGCTACTTCTCCTCAGAGCTCAGGACCTCTTCGGAGAAGATCCCCCAAGCGGATTCAAGACCCCCTTCTAGGGTGGACCCCCTCAAGGCCTCCTCATGGAGAAGAACCCGGTTACCCCTTGTATCTTTCCTTTGTTGATCTTGAATCTTGTGCTACCTTATGTGTTTGGTGATCTAGCCCTTGTGTAATCGAATCTTGTCGGTTTAGTGTTCCTCTTGTGTGTGTTTTCCCTTGTGTTCTTCCGCTCGTTCGTCGTGTTCCCCTCGTAGGATCCCCTCCAAACGTGAAAGATCTCCGCATAGGGTTCCGCCCTACATCATCTTGGTATCATGAGCCACGTTGATCACGTTTTTGGAGCCCCTACCCCGTGTTTTCTAGCTTGATTTTGTTGTTTTCGACCTAATTCCGAAAATCCCCACCCAAAAATAGCCCCAAATTTTTTTGTGATTTGTTGGTGTGATGAAATTTTGTTGGATTTGGTCCATGGATTTGTGTTGTTGCATGTGGATCTAGTTTTCCCCACCCTCCCCACCCTTTTCCATCCACCAATTCGTCCGAATTTTGCCCCGGAGTTGCAATCCTCCCCGTGGAGTTCATCGTGTTCGTCCCCGATCCAGAGCCCGGACATCCGGCCCGTGTACGCCGGACATCCGGCATCTGGCCCGGACATCCGGCCTCTGGGAAACAGCAACTCCACCCCCGCGCCCAGTTCACCATACCTTCGCCAAATTTTGCCACGGTGCCCACGCCTTCTTCCGCATACCCACAACACTTTCCTCAACCACCACCACCGCTCACCGCTACCTCCTATGTCGATTTTGATGAGTCTTGGTCTTTGAGATTTTGAGTTGTGGTTCCCGTGTCCTATTGTGTTTCGGCTATATAGGTACGGTTCGACGTCATCTTCACCACCGCTCACCTCCTTCGACTACTCAACATCGCCAAGGACGGTACCTTCGACGACATCTTTGTCATAACTTGCAATTGCATTGATACCCAACATAGCCTTACTTTTGCGTAGCTTACCCATCGAGACTAGCCATTGAGTATTGCCGGCAACGTGACTTGTGCACATTAGTGATCATACTCCATAGCATACATACCATACCAAAGTGGTGCATATCTTGGCATCAACTTGTGTGTCACAAAGTTGTCATCGCATACACAATTGCTATCTTGGTTCGTGAAGTTTTGCATGAGAAAATAGCTCAAAAGAGAAAGAGCCAATCAAGCTTTTAAGCAAAAGAGGACGATAAGCAAAGAGCTTATAAGCAAGAACCATAGCATCATACAACATTAACATTGTCACACTTGATCATCTTGGATCAACACATCGAAATACCATACATATAGCATACATGGGATAGAGATCGTTGCATTTTTGCTTAGTAGGTTGTGCACAAGTTCGTATCCGCCTATTGTGCAATCGTGCTAGCGTCTCTGTAGTGTTGTGCAACAAGAGCATCTTGGTGGATTCCACATTTTGGCTCATCCTTGGTTGCACAACCCCATATTATCTATTTGCATGTGTGTTTCCGTGTACCATATCTTGCTATTGGTCTACTTGTTGCATTTGCAAATTTGTGAATCTTTTCCAACATTATTGAGTCTCACTTACAATTGCATTAAATTTGTGCCACTATCCTAACCAAGCTCCACCATAAGATTTTACTTGTGTGGGTTTGAGAACCGACAAGAATTGGTACCAATAGTGCTATTTCATTGTCCGCATTTGAGTGAACTTGATTCATAATCAACATCGGTCAAAGGTACATCGGTATAAGTTCTTCTCCTCCTACCACTCACATTTTTGCTTGGAATGATGGATAGGCCAAGTACTTCTACCAACCCACTCTTCCTTGAGCAAGACGACGACATGTCATCATACGTCACCAAGAGCCACCTCTTTGGTGCACAACGAGCGTTGCACCAAGAACAACAAGCAATGAACGACCGCATCGACAACCTCACCACCGACTTGCGACTCTCCGAGCAATGTACAAGAGACTACTTCGATAACAAGTTCGACGCTCACAAACAAGAGAACGATGCAAGAATGGACGAGATCCACGCCATGATGAGGACCCGGCATCATTCTACTTCTTCATCATCAAGACGGAGCCGCTCTAGTCGACACTCAGACGACACCTTCTATGACTCAAGTACACCGTCTTCGAACACTCTTCGACGAGCCACGCGTCAAGACCGTCATGCATCTCGCAACCCGCTACATGTCAAGCATTCACAAGAGCAAGTCGATGACCAAGTCCCTCGTCCTCAATCAAACCAAGCCGCGTTTGCTCAAGCTCAAGAACGACAATGACTACGGCGCCAAGAGGAAGAACGAGCGTGTCTACATCAAGACGAACAAGACGCCAAGGCTCAACGTCTTCAACAACAACAACAAGAAGCGCAAGCTCTTGAGGCGCAACGTGCCCTTCAAGAATCAAGTCGAGCCTTTGCCAACCGCAATTGCGAACGGCGCAATCAAGAAGAAGCCCTTCGAGAAGAAATCCAAGAGTGGAAGTACCAACCCCATGTGCAACGTCAAGTTCCTCAAGCTCCTCCTCAAGCTCGTCAAGCTCCATCTCAACATCAAGTTCAACAAGAGCAAGTTGAACATGGTCTTCCTCCACGCCAAGATCAACATGAAGACGACGGCAACCCACGTCAAGGGCGTCATCATCACCATCGCCACCAACATAACGAAGAGCAACATTATGGAAAGCTCAAATTCACAATGCCCAAGTTCAATGGAAGCAATGATCCCGAAGAGTATCTCTCATGGGCATTGAAGGTCGACAAAATCTTCCGATTGCACAACTACGATGAAGAGAAGAAGATCGCTATGGCATCACTTGAGTTCCAAGACTATGTGCTCATATGGTGGGAACAAATCCTTGAGCGACGACAAGCAAGAGGTGAACCTCCAATCACCACTTGGGCTCAAATGAAAGATGTCATGAGAGCACATTTCGTGCCTACCTACTACAACCGCGACCTCTTCAAGAAACTCCAACTACTCAAGCAAGGAACAAAGAGTGTTGAAGAATACTACAAGGAAATGGAGATAGCCATGATTCGAGCCAATGTCAAGGAAGATGATGAGCAAACAATGGCATGTTTCTTGAACGGACTCAATCATCCCATCAAGAAGATTGCCGACTTCCAACCCTACTCCACCCTCACTGAGCTCGTGCATCAAGCTACAAAGGCGGAACACCAAGTGCAAGATGACTTCAAGTACGCCAAGTACTCGTCCAAGACCTACGGCTTCTCCAACAACCAAGCTTCAACGACTCCTCCAACATCTACATCAACCAAACCTTCTACAAGCAACAACGGCAAGCCGAGTTACAAGAAAACTTCGTCAAGTTCAACTCGTCTTCCTCCTACTACATGCAACTTCAAACCACGTGCTTCGTCATCTACTCCGACCGACGAGACCGTCAAGACAAGCTCCTTCAAGTGTTTCACTTGCGGCGGCCGAGGCCAGAAATCCTTTGAGTGCACAAAAAAGCGCACTATGATCCTCAACGACGATGGCACCTACGACTCCATGAGTGAAGGAGAAATGGAAGGCCTTGAGCAAGTGGCCATGCACCGACAAGTGAACAACGAATATGAAGATGACCAAGTGTTTTGTGACGAAGATACGAGCCCCTCTCTTGTTGTCTCCAAGGTTCTGACTCTTCAACATCAACAAGAAGAAGACCAACAATGCCACATCTTCCACACAAAGACCGGCATCAATGGAAAGTCCGTCAAGGTCATCATAGATGGAGGTAGTTGCCACAACTTGGCAAGTGAAGAACTATGCTCCAAGCTTCAATTAGTCAAGAGGAAGCACCCGCACCCCTACAAGGTTCAATGGCTAAGTGACTCCGGCACTATACGAATCGAACATACGGTCCAAGTCTCCTTCAAAATCGGTGCATATGAGGACACTTTGGAGTGTGATGTGGTCCCAATGACCGTTTGCCACCTCCTTCTTGGTCGACCATGGCAATTCGACCGTGGTGCCATCCACAATGGGCTTACCAATCACTATAGCTTCAAGATGAAAGGGAAGGAGTATGTGCTACGACCTATGTCCCCTTGTCAAGTGCTAGCCGACAAGCAAGCCACCCATCATGGAGAGAAAAGTGAGAAAGTGATCCACCAAAAAGTGAGTGAGAGCCACAAGCCAAACTTGAGCGACTCTTCGCCTAGAGAGAAAAACCTCATCCTATTTGCCACCAAAAGTGAGATGAGAGAAGTGTGTGAGAACCCATCTAGTGTGATGCACTTCGTCCTAGTGTGCAAGGATGGAGAACCAAAAACTAACACCATTCACGAGCTACCTTTGGTGTTTCAATCTCTTTTGCAGGAATTCCAAGATGTTTTCCCCGATGAGCTACCTCCGGGTCTACCTCCTCTACGAGGCATTGAGCATCGAATCGACCTCATCCCCGGAGCGCCTCTACCAAACAAAGCTCCATACTGAGTCAATCCCGAAGAAACCAAGGAGATTCAACGGCAAGTACAACAACTCATCGACAACGGTCATGTACGTGAAAGCTTAAGCCCTTGTGCCGTTCCCGTTATACTTGTGCCTAAGCCCGATGGAAGTTTCCGCTTGTGTTCCGATTGTAGAACCATAAATGCTATTACTGTTCGCTATAGGCATCCTATTCCTCGCCTAGATGATATGCTTGATGAACTTAGTGGAGCCAACTTTTTCTCAAAAATTGATCTTAAGAGTGGCTATTATCAAATCCGCATTCAAGAAGGTGATGAATGGAAAACTGCTTTCAAAACCAAATTTGGCTTATATGAGTGGTTAGTCATGCCTATGGGTCTATCGGAAGCTCCCGGTACTTTTGTGCGTCTCATGCATTATGTCCTTCGGCCTTACATTGGAGTCTTTGTTGTGGTTTACTTCGACGATAGTCTTGTGTTTAGCAAAACCATGAAAGAGCATCTTAATCATGTTAGGGCTGTTTTGCAAACCCTTCGCAAGGAAAGTCTCTATGCAAACATGAAAAAAATGCACATTTGGTGTTGACAAAGTGGTTTTCTTGGGTTTTGTTGTATCCTCAAAGGGTGTCCATGTTGATGAATCTAATATTGAAGCAATTAAAACTTGGCCCCAACCCACCAATTTGCTACAAGTGCGTAGCTTCCTTGGTCTTGCAGGTTTTTATCATCGCTTTGTTAAAGATTTTAGCACAATTGCCGCTCCTTTGCATGCTTTGAGTAAGAAGAATGTTCCTTTCGTTTGGGGATCTTTGCAATCAACCGCTTTTGATGAACTCAAGTCTTTGCTTACTCATGCCCCGATTCTTGCTTTGCCCAATTTTGACAAAACTTTTGAGGTTCATTGCGATGCAAGTGGTACCGGAATTGGCGGAGTTTTGATGCAAGAAAAACGAGCCATTGCATATTTTAGCGAAAAACTCTCCGGTGCTCAACTTAACTATCCCATCTATGACAAGGAATTGTATGCTTTAGTGCATGTGCTACATCTTTGGGAACATTATCTTAGACCTCATGAGTTTGTCATCCATACCGATCATGAAACGCTCAAGTACTTAAAAGGCCAAACTAAGTTGAACAAGCGTCATGCCAAATGGAGTGAATTTATTGAATCTTTTCCCTATGTGATCAAGTACAGTAAGGGTAAAGAAAATGTAGTTGCCGATGCACTTTCACGCATATGCACGCTTGTAACTAAACTTGAGTTGAATGTTATTGGCTTTGAGCACATAAAAGACTTGTATGCTAATGATCCATCTTTTGCTATTCCTTATGCTAAATGTTTGACGCATACATCTTGGGAACTATATTACATCAAGGATGGTTATCTTATGAGAGCTAACAAACTATGCATTCCCGATTCGTCTCTTCGTTTGCTCCTTTTGCAAGAGGCTCATGGAGGTGGACTTATGGGACACTTTGGACGAGACAAGACATTTGCTACTCTCTCCAAGAACTACTTTTGGCCCAAGATGTTCCGCGACGTCTACCGCCTCACCAACCGGTGCTCTACATGTCGCAAAGATAAGTCTAAATCACAATCTCATGGTCTTTACATGCCTCTTCCTATTCCTTATCAACCCTGGGAAGACATTAGCATGGATTTTATACTTGGTTTGCCTAGAACTCAAAATGGAAAGGATTCCGTGTTTGTTGTTGTGGATAGATTTTCTAAGATGGCACATTTCATTCCTTGCAACAAGATAGACGATGCTTCACACATTGCAAATCTCTTTTGTAGGGAAATCTTGCGACTCCATGGAATACCAAAGACAATCGTCTCCGATCATGACATCAAGTTCTTGAGTTACTTTTGGAAGACACTATGCGCCAAGCTCGGAATCAAGCTCTTGTTCTCATCCGCATACCATCCTCAAACCGACGGCCAAACAGAGGTGACGAACCGGACTCTCTCCACTCTACTTCGCGTCTTGATCAAGAAGAACATCAAGGAGTGGGAGGCATGTCTACCCATCGCCGAGTACGCCTACAATCGCGCAAGACATTCGACTACCGGCAAGTCCCCCTTTGAGGCCGTCTACGGCTTCAACCCGTTGTCCCCAGTGGACATTCTACCACTTCCTCTCCAAGAGCGCACCAACGTGGATGCGAGTGCACGGGCAAGCTACATCAAGAAGATACATGAGGATACAAGACAAACCATCGAGTGCCAAGTACAACGACTAGCGACCAAGCTCAACGTCAACAAGCAACCCATGGTCTTCAACATTGGTGATCTAGTGTGGCTACACCTTCGCAAGGACCGCTTCCCCAAAGAACGCAAGTCCAAGCTTCTCCCTCGAGCCGATGGACCTTTCAAGGTGCTAGCACGCTACAACGAAAACGCTTACAAGATCGACCTACCTCGAGACAAGTACAACGTGAGCGACATCTTCAACGTTAAGGGCCTCGCACCATACCATGGAGATGAAGCTTTTGATCCGAGGTCGGATCTCTCTCAAGGGGGGGGGGGAGATGATGCGGAGCATCCCACGATCATCCCCATGGACCTAGAACCGTCTCATCAAGAGCCAAGAGGACCATGACACGAGCTAGAGCTAGAGCTCTCGAGAACGAGGTGACTTCCTTCCTTAGTGATATCACATATGATCCACTCGAGACATGGCTACTACCTAAGTCCGATATGCTATGCATGATCAGGTGTCAAGTGGAGCCTCCCAAAGATGCACGTGAAGACGGACAAGCCGCCAAGTCCATGGATGAAGAGAACCATCGGAAGGAGACGAAGACAGCTCCAGGGCCCGGACACCGGCCCCAACCCCGGACATCCGGCCGCTGGAGACATGCCAAGGCAGCCACAGCCCAGCTACAGGGCCCGGACATCCGGCCCCCAGGCCCCGGACATCCGGCCTCCCACGACGCCCCGGAAATCAGGCCCCAGCCTGGAAATCCGGCCTCGCCTATCCAGAGACCACAGAAACCTGTCGTGCCAGCCCGGACATCCGGCCTCTCCCGAAGCCCCAGAAATCCGGCCCTCTGCCCGGAAATCCAGCGCCCCGCACCAGAACTACAGAAGGTTGCACAGCCAGCCCAGACATCCGGCCACCAGCCCGGACATCCGGCCTCCCATGAAGCCCTGGACATCCGGCCCGACGCCCGGACATCCGGCCTCACCTGCGCGTGAACAGTCAAGGGCCGAAGCCCATGTACCCTTTCGCCCCGTAGACTATATATACTCCATCCCCTTCCTCTTTCTAGGGTTAGCATTGGTTTAGCTCATGTTTGTGTGAGAGCCCTTGCTCATCCACTTGGCTACTTCTCCTCGGAGCTCAGGACCTCTTCGGAGAAGATCCCCCAAGCGGATTCAAGACCCCCTTCTAGGGTGGACCCCCTCAAGGCCTCCTCACGGAGAAGAACCCGGTTACCCCTTGTATCTTTCCTTTGTTGATCTTGAATCTTGTGCTACCTTATGTGTTCGGTGATCTAGCCCTTGTGTAATCGAATCTTGTCGGTTTAGTGTTCCTCTTGTGTGTGTTTTCCCTTGTGTTCTTCCGCTCGTTCGTCGTGTTCCCCTCGTAGGATCCCCTCCAAACGTGAAAGATCTCCGCATAGGGTTCCGCCCTACATCAGTTACCTATTGAAGATGAATGAAATGATATATACATGGTATTCTACATGTGCAATTTGGTACACGAAAACTCGGTAAAAGTTTGTGAGGTTCTAATTTTCAATAAAGCTATATGCACTGCATTTCAGAATGGAGGGAGCATACGGCAGTTGCTAACACTCACGTGGAAGATTTGTGTGTAGGAGGAGTGGCTGTTCTGTTAAATGACATGGCAAAACTGGCATCGTCGGATGCCGATCTGACGGTTCTTACGGCGTTCATCAGGAAAAGCTTGTGGCGAACGTTTGTCGGATAATGATTTATGGACACATGCATTGCATTGATACGTGCCCTCCTCTCTCTCCACGCACATGCACCCTCACGAGTCACGACTCTCCCGAGTCCTCTCGCAGACTCGCACGTCGCATCCATCCTCTATCTGCAGGTAGATGTCACGCACATATGTGCTCTTCACACCCTACCCTCAGATCTTCTAAAAAACAAAAGACGGCGCGCACATTTTATTTTAGCTCACACGTCAAATACTTATACTATTACTCTTGCGGCGAACGTTCTTTGGGCATAGTATATATTGTACTCTCACGAAGAGAAGCGGTACACGTAGGAGCGCATTTTTTTGAAGTCGGTACAACAAAATCACTCCACTATATATATAAGCAGGAGCCTTAGCGCTTGCTTTACTAGGGTTCCTCTCGTGTACTCTCTCATGCTCTCCAGATCTAAGCAAGACATAGGTGGCCACACTCTCTCTCTCAGCTCACGGCTGGTCACAAATCCGGCCGGACAACCTTGACCGGGGCAGGGGGTGTAGGTGCATCGTTCAGGCTGTCGTCGGCGGCGAGGGAGGAGACCAACGGCTGCCCGCGCGTCCCGATCGGCGGCCATGCCGTACTCTCCGAGAGAGCGTCGGCTCAGGAGGGCCTCCGACCCCTTCGTCCTCCCTGCGGTATTGTGGCCAAGATGCGGCCTGCCGACGCTGTCTTTGCCACATACCGACGACCCTCAGGTATATATTCCTTCGAAACCTGCCTTGCTCTACTGCCCCAGCTCTTCCCTCTTCGTGTGGATCCTTTTCTACTTCCGTCCGCTGTTACAAAGCCACCTAGACTTCGACTATTATTAGAAGTAAAGCTAGTTAATACAGTGAACTCAAAGCGTTGGTTCAAACAGGGAAGAAAGTGGGAAAGCTGTAGCATGGATCTAGGACTTGGTTCTAAGAGGAAACAGGGGAAAGTAGTAATATGTGTCACTGTTTAAATAACCGTATTTCGTATTTGCGCAAACAGGGATGTCTGTGTCCATATCATTTCGGGATGTCTGTCTCCGTATCGTTTCTATCCGCGCAATCAAAAGCACACACCTCAGTTTTAGTACAACTGCGCAAAATGAGACGGCTATCCCTCGTTGTCGTCGTCTAACCTCCCGTCTTGAAGGTATCCCTACATTGGTAGTAACTAAGGTAGAATGACCAACGCAATCTAAAAGAAGCTGATTGTACGTTTTACTTCTTGATTGCAGTGCAGGGACGAGCGAAAACAACTGCATCCTAGTCCGGAATGCACTTTCTACCAGTTCATCCATGGACCGAGGACTAGCTGGCACGGCTGCACGGCAGTTTTTTGGACAGGTGCGCAAACAAGAGGCATTGTGGTCTGCTTATTTCTACAAATAGCGGTGCTTAAATTTAGTGGAATGCACAAGCATTTCAGCTGGTCAGTACAATGCATGGTTCAGTTCAACATTCCAGCTGAGACCACAATTATAACTGGTTATTCTGGAATGAGAGAACCTAACCCTGAATGGTGGCAACAAGAAAAAACCAAAGTGAACTCCAGGAAATTTAAGCCTGCCGGGAGGCCCTTTGCTCAGAGAAGCCTTGCTTGTTTTTTCCTGATTTGTAAACCTTCTCACAACTTTGTCTTTTGCTATGAACTAGTATATGTTTGTTATGTTCTATGAATCATTGAGATGTATAAAATTGCTTAACTTATGCTTTTCAAGATTTTTATGAAGACGAATTTAATTGTGAGTGTTCCACATGAGCGCTGGAGTAGCGTGTGAACGTTTGGAATTTATTACATTGTGGCCTTAATTAACTGCATGAACCACTGTAACAAGATACATAGTAGTTGCTTATGTGTCAGACAGCAGATTGTTGATTGTTAGCTGGTCGATAGCCTAGTGTTGAAGCGAGCTGAGCCAATGTGCCGTGTTTTGCACAACTACTTACAAGTGGGGTAGCACCAACAGTGTTTACAAGTACTTATGTATACATCAGCGCACGGTTCTCGAACAAGTGCTCTATTTCATCAAAACACACACTGCTCGTATGATAAACCGTGACAACTTATGTCTTACCGTGCCATATTCATGAAAAAACTAGTGAGGACGCATCTGTTTCGGCAACAATTACGATGGTTCTCACATGATTCACGGGCACAAAAGTAGCAGCAGTTCCCATAGACGGATTCAAAAAGAGCACTAGCCCCAGAGGGGTCGATAACAGGCAAGGTTCGGATAATTAGACACAATCCAAACTACTATTAAACACTAGCTGGGGCAACTATTTCATGCCTCGATCTAATTTGGGCTGGACACAAGACTGACCTTGCCATGAACATCATCGAGGACGTCAAGCAGCAGCTCAATCATGTGAACCTTCATGAAGACAACCTTGTGGCCTTGCCACTGATAAACTTGTTTGTGGAGGCATGCCACGTCATCTTCCTGCGTAAGCTTGATAAGAACAGTATGCCTCACAAATGAAGGAGTAGCTTTGAACTTCCCGTGCTTCAGTACACCCTGGACAACACGCCTGACAACAGTGAGGCTGGAATACAACTCTTCATTGGTGTAACCGCAAATGGCTTCCAGGATCCAACGGCCTAAGAACTCTGTTTTCCCAGTGCGTATATCCAGGTCGTCTGCCTCATAGCGAGTGACATGCACAACCACACAATCCTTGTCTACATCAGGGCTCTAATTGAAACAGAAACAAATTCTGAATTACTTTTCAGTATAAGAACCACAAGTTATTTAAACCACTATGTATAGCATGGCATCGAAGCTAATAAAATTTTGCATTATTAATCACCACATACTTCCTTTTCTAAAAAAAATCACGACATACTTAGAT
>NC_041385.1:50246385-50268354 GCF_002162155.2 Triticum dicoccoides
CTCCTGCAGTGCCACGGGGGCTGTAACCTCAAACGGGGCGTTGACCATCTCAGTAGTGGTCGTGAGCGTATCTGGGGTCGGCTCGATGGTTGCCTCCATCTTCTTGGAGCTCTCTGTCTCGTGGGGATCAGCCTCCCGCGTCTACTCCAATATCGGCAGATCTTTGCCCGGTTCTCCTTTGTCCATCATGAAACTGACGAATACTAGGAGACCACTGAAAGGAAAACACAATCACAATGACAATGAAACAAAAAAGAGAGTGAGGATCGGTTACTGCTTTGCAAAAGTTCATTTTTTTCTCTGAACGAGAATATACCAACATCACGGATCCGCTTACCTTCCCTTCGTTGGGAGAGAAGAGCAGTGGCAGATGCGAGTGTTGCCTTTCTTGAAGACGGTGAGGGAGAAGGGGATTCAGCGAGGAGTGAAATGATGGTTGCTTCATCCGTCAAACTTAGACTGCGGGGAGGTGGGGTTTTGTGATACGATGGCTCGTTACTGCCGTGCTACGACTGAGGTGACTCTCCGCCTGCATACTGCCTGCTAATTTGGTGGATGGCATTTGGGCCCGCGCGCTGCATGGCCCGCATGTCGGTGAACAAAAGTATAACGGCATTCAGTAGAGGGAGACATTTCAATGACCTAGGAGGAGCCAGAAGCGGTAGAGTGTCTCCACTGTACTAGTAGTAATTGTTTCTCTGGGCCCAAGACAAAATAGCCAATCCACACTAGTAAATAGTAAAATCAATTCAAAAGGCGCTACCCACACCCAGCACACCGCCCCCCTCCCCGACAAAAAAAACCCTGGGTGCTCTTCTTCCTCCTCGCTCCCACCCACCTCACGTCAGCTCGCTCCACTCGTACCCCCAAATTCCTCACCTCACTCCTACAGAAAACCCCAGCTCCCCTTCTTCCTCACTCCTACAGAAAACCCCCAGCTCCCCTTCTTCTTCGCTCGCACTACAACTAGGCTCATCATTCGTTACTCTGCTCAAATCCGTGAGTGCGACGCGACGCCCTCGAGGAAAATGGAGTCGGCTGACCCCAGCGCCAAGAAGATGAGGCTCCCGCCAGCGGCGACGCCTGTTCTAGATCCCACACGCGGAAGTGCAGTGAGAAGCGGTGACCGCACCCCCACCGGATCCTAGGAACCCGTAGAATCTCGGGTGGACCGCATCAGCAATCTCCCGGACGCCGTCCTTGGGGAGATCTTCTCGCTTCTCCCCACCAAGGATTGTTGCCGCACCCAAGTCCTCTCAATTCGGTGGCACCCTCTATGGCGCGCCGTGCCCCTTAATCTGGACTATCGTCAGCTATCTCTCTTTAATGATTTTGAAATCCCCAGAGCCATCATCTCCTCCCACCAAGGCTCCGTTCAAAGCCTCTGCATCCCGTCATGCTACCTGAGCAAGCATACCATGCCCTGCACGGTGGACGCCTGGCTGAAATCCCCTGAATTCATAGAACTATAGCTGCTTGAGTTCTACTATTCCCCTGGAAATCACATACCACATACAGAACGCCATGAACTCGTGCCCTCAGCACCGATGTCCATCTTGCGGTTTTCCTCCTCTCTCCACACCGCCACCTTTGCGCTGTGCTACCTTCCAGACAATCTAGTACTAAACCTTCGACTCCCATTTCTCAAGAAACTTTCACTTGTGCGGGTTCGTATATCGGAGGCCTCATTGCACAGCATCATCCACTCCAGTTGCCCTGCGCTGGAGTGCTTGGTGCTTGTTTTCACAGTTAGAATCGGTTGTCTCCAAATAAAGTCGCCTAACCTTGTAAGAATTGGAATTTCTTTTGACGGAAGGCAGCTCATCATCCAAGATGCGCCTTCATTTCAAAGGTTGATCCTTGTAACTAGTTATTCACCATTGCAAATAACCGTCCTCTCTGCGCCTAAACTGGAGACCTTGGGTGTAATACATGATCTCTGTGCTCATTTCAATATGGTGTTTGGCTCCATAGTTCTTCAGGTACTTTATATTATCATCTACACTTGTAACCATATGCTGCATTTTAAATTTCTGCGCATAATTTATATATCATCTTGGAGTACACATTTTGTACTAATATTATGTTCTATGCTCAATGAAGAGTTTCTTCATGGATGGCCTATCAATGGTGCTGGATTCTGTCAAGATCTTATATATCCAAATGAATAGTTTTGATCTGAACAACATTATTGGCTTGCTGCAATGCTTTCCACGTCTGGAGAAGTTGTATATAAAGGTGATAATTTCACGCACATTGGAAGCCCGCATATAGTGTACTAGAATTAACCGTTCAGTTGTTGCTCTTTCGACCCTCTTCTTTTAGACCTTAACTATTTTCCATTTTCATGTCTATTTAGGCAACAGGATGGGGTAAGAAAGTTATAACCAATCAGTGGATTCGTAAGCATCGGGATTTTCTCACTTCTCATGAGATTCGATTGAAGAGAATAATGCTAGAACGATATGTAGCCAACCGTGCAAACACAAGATTTGTCACATTCTTCCTGCTGAATGCGAGGTTACTATTGTCCATCAGGCTTAAGTTTATCAGCAGCATGGTTTTGACGGATGGGTATGTCGAAGAGCAAAAAAAGGAGTTTCAGGTGGGCAAAAGTGCTTCTGAACGTGCCGGGCTTCTATTTACAACATATTGTGGTCATAATCCAGTAAATTTTACGATCCAGGATGTTCATTCTATGGACCTGACCGATCCATTTGACTGTGACTGCCGAAAATAGTGCTGGAGTTAGATGTTGTTGCCTTTTTCAATCTGGGTTTTTTTGTAAACCTGATGAACAATCAACCCTCGTGCTTTTGTACAGTTTGTAAGCTGGAGTTAGATGTTCCTGCCCTTTTCAACTCGGCTGTGACTGTCATATTTTCTTTGAAACAAGGAAAATGGCTTGCCATTAGTTTAATTTAGAGAGAAATATTGTAACAAATCACAACCAAGGGAAATAACATCACTCACGCCGGCTGCTTGAGCTCACTGTGCATTACAGAAGCCAAGTGACTAGCCCCCACCACCCCCACCAGTCAACCCTCGTACTGGACCGGCGCATCTTCAACGGCTCCTATTGGTTCCGTCCGAGGCCTCGCCGTCGTCCTCCGCCTTGCGGCCTTGGTTCGCTCGCCGTGCGTGGTGCGCCGCCCTCTTGCGTTGTCAATGTCGTCAACAACCGAGAGGAACAAGGAGATGACTGTACGTGGAGAGGATGACAGTAGGGACCCACCAGCGTCATGGCAGTACGCAAGCAAGTGCCTCTATAGTACAAGCCCAAAATATGGTTCCTCCTAATGGTTGGACATCTGGGGCTCACGCCATCGTCAACATAGTCAATAAACGAGAGAATTACACTACAAGCGGCTGACACCAGGGACCCAGCAAGTCGCACAGTTTATTTTTTTGAGGACCAAGCAGTTTTTTTGAGACAATGAGGAACAAGAAGTTGTTATTTATACTAGTTTTAGCGACGGATCAGGGTAACAACGGGGCTGTGGCCCGTCTAGCCAGGGTTTTATTTATGTTTACCACATCATGAGCCCAGTTGTGTTTTTTTCTTGCTGAAAATGGCTAGCCCAGTTCTATTTTTTTAAAGAAACACCCAAACAAGGCCTACTTGCTTTATCGGCCCTGCTGGGCTGCAAATGTTTCAAGACGAGGAGAGTTTCATTCGGTTTGCCCAGAAATGGCCTGTACATTTTTAAAATACATCAAACCGGGAATTAGTTTCATTTTTCTCATTACAAGATCTTAAATTCCATAGATTTTTATGCGTGGACAATTATTTTCATTTTATATTTATATAAATTATTTTTCAAAATAGTTTGAATGTGAATCGATATTTCTAGATTAAAAACAGTTGACCGCACTGAAATATGCAAAATTTCATATACTTTTTAACCGTGGCCACAATATGGGGTGTAATGCTAACAAAAAGAAGATGGGCTCCAAAAAAATCTTAAGAATTAGCAAATGGGTTGTACATTATTAGAAATAATGGCAGATGGGTTGTATGCTGTTTTCCACAGATTTGAGGCTGACTTGTGCGCCTACTACAGGTTGACGCGTATGCTTTCATAAAAAAAGGTTGAATCACACGCAACGCCCTGTCAACTTAGTCAACACATGAGAGCAGTGAATGTTGGATATCCATCCAACGGCTGTCGTGCTTCTTCAATCTCTGCTCGTCATGCTCCAGCCGCTCAAACAAGCACCGGTGGGACTGCCTGCTCCCTCCTCCCGCGGCCGGCTATGCTGCCGTGCAGGCCTCACGGCCCCACCGTACTCCCATCGCTGGCCTAGCCATCCCTCTACTCACCCACACATGTTGTTATTCTCCGGCGATGGCAGACGAACCAGTAAACCCTCGTACTCCTCCGCGTGGGAAACAACTGCCGAGTATTCCCTGGCTCCGTGTCGTTCCCTTCCTAGGCCTCGCCGTCGTCCACCGCCCTGGTGCTCTCGGCGCGACCTGGTCAATGTGGTAAATGAACGACATCCATCGGAAGTGGACTGTACGTGGAGAGTCTGACAGTTGGGTCCACGGCTACACGCAAGGAAATGCCTCCTTATTACGCGCAAAATAATGATTCATCCACCTGACATCAAGGACCCACAGGAAGGGCCTCTGTATTTCGCGAAAAAAACGTTCCCCCCGCTGACAGGTCGGACCCACCAGCTATATCTTCGCACGCAAGGAACTGCCTCCTTATTACGCCCAAAAAAATGAATACCCCCCTGCTAGCTGGGACCCACCATATTGTTGGGCTGACTTGTGGGCCAACTAAGTTGACGGGGACTGTCGGTGTCAAAACCGGCGGATCTTGGGTAGGGGGTCCCGAACTGTGCGTCTAGGCGGATGGTAACAGGAGACGAGGGACACGATGTTTTACCCAGGTTCGGGCCCTCTCGATGGAGGTAAAACCCTACGTCCTGCTTGATTAATATTGATGATGTGTATTACAAGAGTGGATCTACCACGAGATCAAGGAGGCTAAACCCTAGAAGCTAGCCTATGGTATGATTGTTGTAATGGTTGTTGTCCCCTACGGACTAAAGCCCTCCGGTTTATATAGACACCGGAGAAGGCTAGGGTTACACAGAGTCGGTTACAATGGTAGGAGATCTACATATCCGTATCACCTAGCTTGCCTTCCACGCCAAGGAAAGTCCCATCCGGACACGGGACGAAGTCTTCAATCTTGTATCTTCATAGTCTTGGAGTCCGGTGGACGATGATAGTCCGGCTGTCCGGACACCCCCTAGTCCAGGACTCCCTCAGTAGCCCCTGAACCAGGCTTCATTGATGATGAGTCCGGCGCGCATAATGTTCGGCATTGCAAGGCGGGTTCCTCCTCCGAATAATCCATAGAAGATTGCGAACACCAGGATAGTGTCCGGCTCTGCAAAATAAATTCCACATACCACCGCAGAGAGAATATTATGTACACAAGCTCAATACCGCAGAGAGAATATTATGTACACAAGCTCAATCTGCTGAAGTATTATGTAGCATGACGTCACACCACTGCCAAGCCTTTACTTGAATCGTTTTTTATCATACCACCTCAGCGCGTTTAGCGAAGCGGTTTCCTTGGCACGTCTTGTCGAAGCAGAGATCGTGTTCCCCTTATTCCGGGATTCTCATCAATACGGACGTGGGTAACCCAACCACGCCATTGATGGTGGCGCTTGGGAGATAAGCGAGTTTTACCAGGCTGGTGGGGACGTATAGTCTTCATCCGCCCATATATAAGGGGATAAGGATCCACCCTTTTTACCTACGCCTTCTTCCTCCTTTGCTTATCCATCTCTGCGCACTCTCGAGCTCCAGCGCCCAAGTCCGTGCATCTTGCCTCAACCTTCTCCGACCATGTCCGGAGCGGGAGGCAAATGGCTGGCCTCCTCCGTGACGGAGGAGCACATCGCAAAACTGCACAGTGCCGGATACCTTTCCGGTGACATTGCGCACCGGCTGCCCGTCAAGGGGCAGCTCATCCCCACCCCCAGGCCCCATGAGAGGGTCGTATTCCTTCCCCACTTCCTCCGCGGACTGGGCTTTCCGCTGCATCCCTTTGTCCGGGGGCTCATGTTCTATTACGGTCTGGATTTCCACGATCTGGCGCCAAACTTCATCCTCAACATCTCGGCGTTTATCGTCGTGTGCGAGGCCTTCCTCTGCATCCAGCCCCACTTCGGCTTGTGGCTCAAGACCTTTAACGTCAAGCCGAAGGTAGTGAAGGGCGTTCAAGCGGAATGCGGAGGCGCCATGCTGGGCAAGATGCCAATGTCATCTGGCTCGAAGGGGCCTTCGTGGAATCCATCAAGGGATGGCAATCGGGGTGGTTCTACATCACCGAGCCGCGCGACCCAAAATGGGCGGCGGCCCCTGAATTTAGATCTGGAATCCCCATGCAGCTCACCTCCTGGAAAGAGAAGGGCTTGCTATGGGGTAGTTCGGAGGAGCTGGCAGGACTCCAGTCCTGTCTCCAGACCTTGGTGAACAAGAAGCTCAAGCTTGTCAATGTGATCCAGATCATGCTCATCCGCCGGATTCTCCCCTGCCAACAACGGGCTTTCAACCTGTGGGAGTTCGATCCGGCACAACACCAAGCATTGAGCGGGCTCTTCGACACGACGTACGAAGGCACCTGGAGGGTGTTGTTTAAGGGCGCCGAAGCCCCCGCATCCGCGATGGAAGATCACGGATTTCACTCGCAGCGTCCAGCTGACGAGGTAAGTGATTCTACCCCTTTACGGGACACTTGTTGTTAATAGTTTGGCCCTAAGCGGGTTTCAATCTCCCCTTTTCCTTTGACAGGACTGGATGAAGAAGGCCGAGCAGCTCATCTGCCCGGCTCCCATGCCAGAAAACCCAGTAGACGCCCATCTAGCGGGGCTGCTGGTTCCGGCACCGCATGTGGTCCCGGAGAAGAAGGCCAAGAAGGTGGCCACAGGTACTCGAAAGCGTTCCCGCTTTCAGGTGTCCGACGACTCCGAGGCGGACTCCTCCCCCGAAGGCGAGGAGGAGGAAGAAGACTCTCTCCTAGAGGAGGGAGAGAGGAAGAGGAAGGCTTCCCCAATAGGGGAGGCCGAAGGGTCCAAGAGGGGAAGAACTATTCCCCCGGACACCTCCGCCAACGCCAACGTTGGTGGCGAAAGTGGCCTTCAAGGGCCAGGCCTCCGGCAAGATCGTAAGTATCCGGATTCCTGAATGATTTATAATTTCTTTTTATGTCACATAGCGTCCTTCTAATGCCGCATACTGCCTGCAGCCCGGCCGATGATGATCCCCCCGCTTCGTCGAGCGGGTCATTGGCTCCGTCGGATGTAGATTCCATCCCGACTGCCTCCACCCCTCGCGTCGCTGAGGACGCCGAGGTGGGATCCCAGGAAGGGACCCATCAGGAGGAGGCTCCGGAGGCGCCGCAAGGCAGCCTCCCGGACTTTGCGCCGGACTCTATGCCGGAACCTGCAATGGTTTCAGAGTTCGGCAGGCGGCCCCTTCGCAAGAAGGGCAAGACCGTGACACCGGCAGCCCCCGTCCAACCGGAGGCGCCGGACAACTTGCTGGAGGCGCTCAGAGGCGCTTCCATCGAGGAAGAACACCGCACTATCATGAGTGCAGTGATTCAGAAGGTTCAGCTCGCCAAGAGCGGGCTGACCGAAGCCTGCAGTAGCCTTCTAACAGGCTTTGAGGTAAGAAGTTAAAATTATGTAATGTAATACCACATAGACAGTAGCCCCTGATGCTCGGTTCGGTGTTCGGAAAGAAAAGCCGGACTGAGGATCTAAAAAGACATACGCAGGGTTGCTAAAAATTATGTCAATATTGGTTTGCAGGCTGCGCTGCTGACCTCTGCCGCACTGATTGCGGAGGTCGGTGCTTTGAAGCGGGACCTCGAGCGGTCCGAGCAAGAGCTCGGCCATGCCAAAAAGGAGCTCGAGGACAAAGAAGGTGAGTAACACCTCTTTGAATGGTTACCTTACAGAAAAGGATCTAGGTTGCAAAAAATAACAAGGATAACGTGGGTACTGCAGGGGCCACGAACGAGGTGGCAACCCTGAAGGAGGCTGTGTCCGTGGCCGAACGCAATGCGGCCGCGGAACGGGCAGAGCGAGAGAAGCAGGAGGCGCGGGTGGCGGAGGTGCGGCAAGAGCTCCAGGCTCTCATGGAAAAGCGTGAGAGTTTGGAGCGCGACTCGATGACTCGGGAGTCCGAGCTTGCCTCGGCTCTCGAAAGTGCCAAAGCCGCCAAGGCCGAGGCCCATAAGGCCCTTCAGGAGGTTGAGGATATGAAGAAAATAGCGGCGGGTAAGGCATTTTTCATGCAAAAGCAAGCATGTTAATGTAAACTTCCTGATACTTACCGGAATTCGGAGCTCTCCAGGGGCGTTTGTAGATCTGCCTCGCAGTGTATCCGATGCCGCCGCATTCTACCATGGCGAGGAGGGGAGCTCAACGGAGAAGGTCTTCTGGTCTCAGTACGCTGAGGCCGGCCATCCGGTGCCCCTTAGCGATCAGCTGAAGCAGCTGGTCGAGCTCCACAAGGTAGCCGAGCAGGCCATGAAGGGCCTCATAGCCCGGCTGTGGCTTGGAGAGGCCATGCCTGGGAGCTACTTCGGCCTCGTGCGGCGGCTGGTGGATGCGTGCCCCTGGGTGGAGGTCATCAAGCGCTCCGCCTGTATTGAAGGTGCTCGTCGGGCCCTTGCCCGCGCAAAGGTGCACTGGGGCAGGCTGGATGCGGAGAGGCTTATCACTGACGTGCCGCCAGCGGGCAAGGAGTACCGTACGCCCGAGATGTACTATAAGACTGTCCTGAAGGGTGCCCGCAAGATTGCGAATGAGTGCCCCAGAGATGTAATTATTGAGTAAACTCGCTATGTGTTATCATGTGCGCTGAAAACTTTGTTCATATGCGCTAAGCAACGCCTGTTTAATTTAAAATATTACCTTCTGTGCGGCCGTTTATAAAATCTGAGAGATGGCAAGTCGTCGGCTTCAGCCCCCATGCCACGAGTGCTGGGGTGTTCAGGATAAACTTGAGCACTCTTGTTCACATTTTTGGGTCCATCTAGGGAGGCGCTCAACACAACGAACAAGGCAACCGGACTTATAATGCCTGAACACTCTCACTTAGCCATAGAATTCTATAATTTTAAATTTCGGCGAAGCCCCTAGTATTCAGAAGACCGAATTCGGGGCGCTATCCATGCCTTCATCGGACATTATCCGGTTCTTCGCTCGAAGCGGCATAAGTCTTTAGGGACCCGAAAAGACCTCTCGAACAGCGACCAGTCTCTTGCCTTATCATGCCAGTCAGTTTTAGCTTTCTCCACTGAGGCGCTCGCCCAGCTCAACCGGGGCGCAATCACAGTGGTTCTCCCAGTGCTACCTTAGCCGACGGAACGGAACGTAAGGTACCAAAACATGGGAGCCGGGCAAACCCAACTATTGACCCAAGACATGATTCGGAGCTGATTCATATAATGTTATAAGTTCTGGGTGCCGCACTTGTGAAAGTGTTCGGACTTATCACACCATAATGCGGGGAACATAAGCCCCTGGTGTATTCGGACGTACCAAAATATACGGGTGCAAGATGTCATTAATGAACATATATGTAAAGTAATGCAATTATAGGCAAAAAGGTGCTGCATCATTTATTCAAGGAATTCTGCTATGAGTGCGGAATGATACAAATAGTGCGGTAAGCAAGGGATTGGACTAATTTAAACATGTCCCCCTCCAGGGGTGGGCTGCGGACTGGTGTATATAATCAAATTTAATGCTCGTAATGGAGACCACCTGAGTGTTCGTCGCAGCCTTTTTCCCTCCCTGGCTGTTGTATCATGAGTTAGGCGGGCGCCCCGCCGGACAGGGCCTCTGGTGAACGGAGTCCTGTATATAAGAAGAAGGAAAATGAAAATAAAAAGTGTGACACACTTGGGAGCCCCTGGTGTGGTCGAGCCGCACTCTGGGTCTGTTGTGGTCGTGCCCCTCCCCCTATGCCCATGGTATCTCCAGAGCGTAATGATGTACGCGGAGGGTTGGTCTTGCAATCATGCGAGGGCTAGGGTTGGGGCCGCATTGCTACGCGTGCTCGGAACATGCCAGGTGGTCTTGATTGATGTTGCTCCGGGCGCGTTTGGCCGTGTCCGGTCGTTTAACGGCCAGACTCGAAAATTGCCTTAAAAGGCTGCTCTGTACTTCTGCCGCGAGAGCCGCTGTATGTTCCTCCATTCGGAGGGAGCGTTCCGTATTTCCGTTGACCATGATGACTCCACGAGGGCCTGGCATCTTGAGCTTGAGGTATGCGTAATGCGGCACTGCGTTGAACTTTGCGAACGCGGTTCGTCCGAGAAGAGCGTGATAGCCGCTGCGGAACGGGACTATGTCGAAGATGAACTCCTCGCTCCGGAAATTATCCGGGGATCCAAAGACCACTTCCAGCGTGACTGAGCCTGTACAATCAGCTTCAACACCTGGTATGACGCCTTTGAAGGTCGTCTTTGTAGGTTTAATCCTTGAGGGGTCTATGCCCATCTTGCACACTGTGTCCTGATAAAGCAGGTTCATGCTACTGCCGCCGTCCATCAGGACTCTCGTGAGGTGAAATCCATCGATGATTGGGTCTAAAACCAATGTGGCGAATCCGCCATGGCGGATGCTGGTCGGATGGTCTCTTCAATCGAAAGTGATCGGGCAAGAGGACCATGGATTGAACTTCGGGGCGACTAGCTCCATCGCATATACGTCCCTTAGTGCATGCTTCCGCTCCCTCTTGGGTATACGGGTTGCGTATATCATGTTTACCGTCCGCACTTGTGGGGGGAAACCCTTCTATCCTCTACTGTTCGGCGGCCGGGTCTCTTCCTCGTCGTTGCTATGCAGCCCCTTGTCACTGTTTTCGGCAATTAACTTGCCTGCCTGCTTGAAAGAGAAGGGCTTGCTATGGGGTAGTTCGGAGGAGCTGGCAGGACTCCAGTCCTGTCTCCAGACCTTGGTGAACAAGAAGCTCAAGCTTGTCAATGTGATCCAGGTCATGCTCATCCGCCGGATTCTCCCCTGCCAACAACGGGCTTTCAACCTGTGGGAGTTCGATCCGGCACAGCACCAAGCATTGAGCGGGCTCTTCGACACGACGTACGAAGGCACCTGGAGGGTGCTGTTTAAGGGCGCCGAAGCCCCCGCATCCGCGACGGAAGATCGCGGATTTCACTCGCAGCATCCAGCTGACGAGGTAAGTGATTCTACCCCTTTACGGGACACTTGTTGTTAATAGTTTGGCCCTAAGCGGGTTTCAATCTCCCCTTTTCCTTTGACAGGACTGGATGAAGAAGGCCGAGCAGCTCATCTGCCCGGCTCCCATGCCAGAAAACCCAGTAGACGCCCATCTAGCGGGGCTGCTGGTTCCGGCACTGCATGTGGTCCCGGAGAAGAAGGCCAAGAAGGTGGCCACAGGTACTCGAAAGCGTTCCCGCTTTCAGGTGTCCGACGACTCCGAGGCGGACTCCTCCCCCGAAGGCGAGGAGGAGGAAGAAGACTCTCTCCTAGAGGAGGGAGAGAGGAAGAGGAAGGCTTCCCCAACAGGGGAGGCCGAAGGGTCCAAGAGGGGAAGAACTATTCCCCCGGACACCTCCGCCAACGCCAACGTTGGTGGCGAAAGTGGCCTTCAAGGGCCAGGCCTCCGGCAAGATCGTAAGTATCCGGATTCCTGAATGATTTATAATTTCTTTTTATGTCACATAGCGTCCTTCTAATGCCGCATACTGCCTGCAGCCCGGCCGATGATGATCCCCCCGCTTCGTCGAGCGGGTCATTGGCTCCGTCGGATGTAGATTCCATCCCGACTGCCTCCACCCCTCGCGTCGCTGAGGACGCCGAGGTGGGATCCCAGGAAGGGACCCATCAGGAGGAGGCTCCGGAGGCGCCGCAAGGCAGCCTCCCGGACTTTGCGCCGGACTCTACGCCGGAACCTGCAATGGTTTCAGAGTTCGGCAGGCGGCCCCTTCGCAAGAAGGGCAAGACCGTGACACCGGCAGCCCCCGTCCAACCGGAGGCGCCGGACAACTTGCTGGAGGCGCTCAGAGGCGCTTCCATCGAGGAAGAACACCGCACTATCATGAGTGCGGTGATTCAGAAGGTTCAGCTCGCCAAGAGCGGGCTGACCGAAGCCTGCAGTAGCCTTCTAACAGGCTTTGAGGTAAGAAGTTAAAATTATGTAATGTAATACCGCATAGACAGTAGCCCCTGATGCTCGGTTCGTTGTTCGGAAAGAAAAGCCGGACTGAGGATCTAAAAAGACATACGCAGGGTTGCTAAAAATTATGTCAATATTGGTTTGCAGGCTGCGCTGCTGACCTCTGCCGCACTGATTGCGGAGGTCGGTGCTTTGAAGCGGGACCTCGAGCGGTCCGAGCAAGAGCTCGGCCATGCCAAAAAGGAGCTCGAGGACAAAGAAGGTGAGTAACACCTCTTTGAATGGTTACCTTACAGAAAAGGATCTAGGTTGCAAAAAATAACAAGGATAACGTGGGTACTGCAGGGGCCACGAACGAGGTGGCAACCCTGAAGGAGGCTGTGTCCGTGGCCGAACGCAATGCGGCCGCGGAACGGGCAGAGCGAGAGAAGCAGGAGGCGCGGGTGGCGGAGGTGCGGCAAGAGCTCCAGGCTCTCATGGAAAAGCGTGAGAGTTTGGAGCGCGACTTGATGACTCGGGAGTCCGAGCTTGCCTCGGCTCTCGAAAGTGCCAAAGCCGCCAAGGCCGAGGCCCATAAGGCCCTTCAGGAGGTTGAGGATATGAAGAAAATAGCGGCGGGTAAGGCATTTTTCATGCAAAGCAAGCATGTTAATGTAAACTTCCTGATACTTACCGGAATTCGGAGCTCTCCAGGGGCGTTTGTAGATCTGCCTCGCAGTGTATCCGATGCTGCCGCATTCTACCATGGCGAGGAGGGGAGCTCAACGGAGAAGGTCTTCTGGTCTCAGTACGCTGAGGCCGGCCATCCGGTGCCCCTTAGCGATCAGCTGAAGCAGCTGGTCGAGCTCCACAAGGTAGCCGAGCAGGCCATGAAGGGCCTCATAGCCCGGCTGTGGCTTGGAGAGGCCATGCCTGGGAGCTACTTCGGCCTCGTGCGGCGGCTGGTGGATGCGTGCCCCTGGGTGGAGGTCATCAAGCGCTCCGCCTGTATTGAAGGTGCTCGTCGGGCCCTTGCCCGCGCAAAGGTGCACTGGGGCAGGCTGGATGCGGAGAGGCTTATCACTGACGTGCCGCCAGCGGGCAAGGAGTACCGTACGCCCGAGATGTACTATAAGACTGTCCTGAAGGGTGCCCGCAAGATTGCGGATGAGTGCCCCAGAGATGTAATTATTGAGTAAACTCGCTATGTGTTATCATGTGCGCTGAAAACTTTGTCCATATGCGCTAAGCAATGCCTGTTTAATTTAAAATATTACCTTCTGTGCGGCCGTTTATAAAATCTGAGAGATGGCAAGTCGTCGGCTTCAGCCCCCATGCCACGAGTGCTGGGGTGTTCAGGATAAACTTGAGCACTCTTGTTCACATTTTTGGGTCCATCTAGGGAGGCGCTCAACACAACGAACAAGGCAACCGGACTTATAATGCCTGAACACTCTCACTTAGCCATAGAATTCTATAATTTTAAATTTCGGCGAAGCCCCTAGTATTCAGAAGACCGAATTCGGGGCGCTATCCATGCCTTCGTCGGACATTATCCGGTTCTTCGCTCGAAGCGGCATAAGTCTTTAGGGACCCGAAAAGACCTCTCGAACAGCGACCAGTCTCTTGCCTTATCATGCCAGTCAGTTTTAGCTTTCTCCACTGAGGCGCTCGCCCAGCTCAACCGGGGCGCAATCACAGTGGTTCTCCCAGTGCTACCTTAGCCGACGGAACGGAACGTAAGGTACCAAAACATGGGAGCCGGGCAAACCCAACTATTGACCCAAGACATGATTCGGAGCCGATTCATATAATGTTATAAGTTCGGGGTGCCGCACTTGTGAAAGTGTTCGGACTTATCACACCATAATGCGGGGAACATAAGCCCCTGGTGTATTCGGCCGTACCAAAATATACGGGTGAAAGATGTCATTAATGAACATATATGTAAAGTAATGCAATTATAGGCAAAAAGGTGCTGCATCATTTATTCAAGGAATTCTGCTATGAGTGCGAATGATACAAATAGTGCGGTAAGCAAGGGATTGGACTAATTTAAACATGTCCCCCTCCAGGGGTGGGCTGCGGACTGGTGTATATAATCAAATTTAATGCTCGTAATGGAGACCACCTGAGTGTTCGTCGCAGCCTTTTTCCCTCCCTGGCTGTTGTATCGTGAGTTCGGCGGGCGCCCCGCCGGACAGGGCCTCTGGTGAACGGAGTCCTGTATATAAGAAGAAGGAAAATGAAAATAAAAAGTGTGACACACTTGGGAGCCCCTGGTGTGGTCGAGCCGCACTCTGGGTCTGTTGTGGTCGTGCCCCTCCCCCTATGCCCATGGTATCTCCAGAGCGTAATGATGTATGCGGAGGGTTGGTCTTGCAATCATGCGAGGGCTAGGGTTGGGGCCGCATTGCTACGCGTGCTCGGAACATGCCAGGTGGTCTTGATTGATGTTGCTCTGGGCGCGTTTGGCCGTGTCCGGTCGTTTAACGGCCGGACTCGAAAATTGCCTTAAAAGGCTGCTCTGTACTTCTGCCGCGAGAGCCGCTGTATGTTCCTCCATTCGGAGGGAGCGTTCTGTATTTCCGTTGACCGTGATGACTCCACGAGGGCCTGGCATCTTGAGCTTGAGGTATGCATAATGCGGCACCGCGTTGAACTTTGCGAACGCGGTTCGTCCGAGAAGAGCTTGATAGCCGCTGCGGAACGGGACTATGTCGAAGATGAACTCCTCGCTCCGGAAATTATCCGGGGATCCAAAGACCACTTCCAGCGTGACTGAGCCTGTACAATCAGCTTCAACACCTGGTATGACGCCTTTGAAGGTCGTCTTTGTAGGTTTAATCCTTGAGGGGTCTATGCCCATCTTGCGCACTGTGTCCTGATAAAGCAGGTTCATGCTACTGCCGCCGTCCATGAAGACTCTCGTGAGGTGAAATCCATCGATGATTGGGTCGAAAACCAATGCGGCGAATCCGCCATGGCGGATGCTGGTCGGATGGTCTCTTCGATCGAAAGTGATCGGGCAAGAGGACCATGGATTGAACTTCGGGGCGACTAGCTCCATCGCATATACGTCCCTTAGTGCACGCTTCCGCTCCCTCTTGGGTATATGGGTTGCATATATCATGTTTACCGTCCGCACTTGTGGGGGGAAACCCTTCTATCCTCTACTGTTCGGCGGCCGGGTCCCTTCCTCGTCGTTGCTATGCAGCCCCTTGTCACTGTTTTCGGCAATTAACTTGCCTGCCTGCTTGAATACCCAACAATCTCTGTTGGTGTGGTTAGCTGGCTTTTCGGGGGTGCCATGTATCTGGCATGAGCGGTCGAGTATTCGGTCCAAATTGGACGGACCCGGAGTGGTTCTTTTGAATGGCTTCTTCTGCTGACTGGGTTTAGAGCCTCGGAATCCGGCGTTGACTGCCGTATCCTCATTGTTGTCGCCGTTAACGCGGCGTTTGTTTTTGCTTCGACGCGACCTGCCGTTGTGGTCCTTAGTATCCGGACTGCCAGTATTTTTACTGAGGTTGTTGCTGCGAGCTAGCCTGCTATCCTCTCCCGCACAGAAGCGGGTCATTAGTGATGTGAGGGCTGCCATGGATTTCGGATTTTCCTGTCCTAGGTGCCGGGCTAGCCATTCGTCGCGGATGTTGTGCTTAAAGGCTGCGGGGGCCTCTGCATCCGGACAGTCGACGATTTGATTTTTCTTTGTTAAGAACCGTGTCCAGAACTGTCTGGCCGATTCATCTGACTGCTGAATTATGTGGCTTAGGTCATCGGCGTCTGGTGGTCGCACATATGTGCCCTGCAAGTTGTCGAGGAATGCGGATTCCAGGTCTTCCCAACACCCAATTGACTCTGCGGGCAGGCTGTTAAGCCAATGCCGAGCTGGTCCTTTAAGCTTGAGTGGGAGATACTTGATGGCGTGGAGATCGTCGCCGCGGGCCATATGGATGTGAAGGAGATAATCTTCGATCCAAACCGCGGGGTCTGTCATGCCATCGTAGGATTCAATGTTGACGGGTTTGAACCCTTCCAGGATTTGATGATCCATTACTTCGTCAGTGAAGCATAGCGGGTGTGCGGCGCCTCTGTATTGAGCAATATCACGACGTAGCTCAAGGGAGCGTTGTCTGCTGTGTTCGGCCCGGCCAGAGTTGTTGTATCCGGCTCGACGGTATTCGTCGTGGGTTGTGGGGCGCCCACGTGATCCATATATAGATCTGGATTGTCTTGCCTTGTCCTCCAATATATCCCGCAAGTCCGGCGCGTTCCCTCGTGGCTTCATGTTTTTCGAGTGATGCCGGGGTACGGTCTTGACGGAGGGCCTTGATGCCTCTCTGTCGCGGCCACGAGGTGGTCGGTTTGCCGTATTGTGCGCTGGTGATGAAGGTTCATATGCCTGCTCCTCTGATCGAGGGAGCGACTTGCGTTTTGGGTAGCTCTTGGAGGGGCGTTCGAGTTCATACTCTTCGGCCACGAGGACCTCGGTCCATCTGTCGGCCAGCAGATCTTGATCAGCTTGAAGCTGTTGCTGCTTTTTCTTTAGGCTATTTGCCGTGGCCATTAGCCTGCGTTTGAAACGCTCTTGTTCGACGGGATCCTCAGGCACGACGAATTCGTCGTCCTCGAGGCTTGCCTCGTCTTCGGAGGGAGGTATGTAATTATCGTCCTCGACCTCGTCTTCTGCAACTCTCTCGTGAGGGCTGGCTTCTGCATCCTCCTGCGCTGAATCCTGCTGGAGGGGTTGTCTTCGGCACTTTTCGGGGTATTATTATCTCCTGTGCCGGAATCTCCATTCTTGCTTTGGCAGGATTTAGAGCGGCGCCGCTGACATCGGCGCTTGGGCTGTTTCTTTAAGGAATCTGCCCCTGCTGCTTCTTCGCCATCCCCATCCTTTAGGGTGTCCACCATGTATATGTCGTATGACGAGGTGGCCTTCTAGTGCCCTGTAGGCGCTGGTTCTTGAACGTCTCCGGCATCGTCGTCCATACCGTCGATGTCTTCGGAGTCGTAGTCTAGCATGTCGGTTAGGTCGTCGACAGTGGCTACAAAGTGGGTGGTGGGTGGGGTTTGAATTTCTTCGTCATCCGCATCCCTACCGTCCCGGCCGTAGTCCGGCTAGGGCTCTCCGGATAGCGAGAGATGCTTTAGCGAATTTAGGATGTCGCCAAAGGGTGAGTGTTGGAAGATGTCCGCGGCGGTGAACTCCATGATCGGCACCCAATCAGATTCGATTGGCAGGGGCGCGGGAGGTTCGGATTCCGGCAAGGAGTCCGGCACCTCAGAGTCACGAGCTTTACAAGGGACAAGGTTAGTGTTCGGCTCCATCACCGTGGAAGTTGCAGCCCCCGAGGCGGTGTCCAGCCACCAGCCCTCGATCTGTGCGATCGGCTCCGGACTAAGGGCCGGAGCGGATTCGTGTGCGGCCACCAAGGCACTGTCTAGCGGCAGAGCTAAATCATGCCCATCGTGACAGCGCGGCGCGCTCGGCTGTGGTTGGAATCCATCGAAGATCAAGTCCCCGCGGATGTCGGCCGTGAAGTTTAGCCTTCCAAACCTGACCTGATGTCCAGGGGCGTAACTTTCGATCTGCTCCAGATGGCCAAGTGAATTGGCCCGCAGTGCGAAGCCGCCGAACACAAAGATCTGTCCGGGGAGAAAAGTCTCACCCTGGACAGCGTTGTTGCTGATTGAAGAAGCCATCAAGCCTATCGGTGACGACACAGAGGAACTCTCAATGAAAGCACCAATGTCGGTGTCAAAACCGGCAGATCTCGGGTAGGGGGTCCCGAACTGTGCGTCTAGGCGGATGGTAACTGGAGACGAGGGACACGATGTTTTACCCAGGTTCGGGCCCTCTCGATGGAGGTAAAACCCTACGTCCTACTTGATTAATATTGATGATGTGTATTACAAGAGTGGATCTACCACGAGATCAAGGAGGGTAAACCCTAGAAGCTAGCCTATGGTATGATTGTTGTAATGGTTGTTGTCCCCTACGGACTATAGCCCTCCAGTTTATATAGACACCAGAGAAGGCTAGGGTTACACAGAGTCGGTTACAATGGTAGGAGATCTACATATCCGTATCGCCTAGCTTGCCTTCCACGCCAAGGAAAGTCCCATCCGGACACGGGATGAAGTCTTCAATCTTATATCTTCATAGTCTTGGAGTCCGGCGGACGATGATAGTCCGGCTGTCGGACACCCCCTAGTCCAAGACTCCCTCAGGGACGGAGGGCTTTGTCAACTTAGTCAATACTCCAGTGACCGTATGATGTCCATCCAACGGCCATACGGCTTCTTCAACCTCTGGTCTTCTTGCTCTAGCCGCCCAAAGCAGCGCCGGTCGTGCCGCCTGCTCCTGCTTCCCATGGCCGGCTCTGCTACCGCCTGCTCCTGCCTCCTGTGGCCCGGCTCCGCGTCGTCCCCTTCCTAGGCCTCGCCGTCGTCCACCGCCATGGTGCTCTCGGCACGGCATGGTCAATGTGGTCAACGACCGACTTCCATCGGAAGAGTACTGTACGTGGAGAGGATGACAGCAGGATCCACGGCAGCCACAAGGAAGTGCCTCCTTATTACACGGAAAATAAAAATTCCTCCACCTGACAGCGGGGACCCACCAGACGGGCCACCAATATTTTGCGAAATAAATCGTTTCCCCCTGACTGCTGGGACCCACTAGACGGGCCACCGTATTTCGCGAAAAAACGTTCCCCTCGCTGTCAGCTCGGACCCACCGGAAGTGCCTTCTTATTACGCACAAAAAAATGAATGCTCCCCTGGCTAGCTGGGAACCACCTTGGTGGGAGGCTATCTTGTGGGCCGACTAAGTTGACGGGGCCGAAGGGCTTTGTCAACTTAGTCAATATGAACGATTCTAGCTCCAGTGACCGTACGATGTCCATCCAACGGCCGTAGCGCTTCTTCAACCTCTGGTCTTCTTGCTCCAGCCGCCCAAAGCAGCGCCGGTCGTGCCGCATGCTCCTGCCTCCCGTGGCCGGCTGTGCTACCGCGGAGGCCTCACCGCCCCCTACTATTCCGACCGCTGGCCAGGCCCTGCGGCGACGGCAGCCTCACACCGCAGCCGAACCAGTGAACCCTCATACTCCTCTCCGCACGGGCTTCCACTTCCGTGTCTTCCCCATCTCCGCGTCATCCCCTTCCTAGGCCTCATCGTCGTCCACCGCCCTGGTGCTCTCCGCGCGGCGTGGTCAACGTGGTCAAGGAACGACTTCCATCGGGAGAGTACTGTACGTGGAGAGGCTGACAGCTGGGTCCACGGCCACAGCCCAGTTTTTTTGTGATTTGCGAATTAAATCGCTTTGTCGGGCTTGTTGGGCTGCAAATCTTTCAAGACAAGGAGAGCTTTTCATTCGGCTGGCCGAGAAAATGGCCCATAAGTAATGAGAAATGGGCTGTACATTTTTAAAACACATCAAACCGGCAATTAGTTTCAAATATATATTTTTCATGTCAAGATTTTAAATTACATTAATTTTTATGCGTGGAGAATTTGTTGGATTTTATATTGATATACATTTATTTTTAAAATCAGTTTGAATGTGAGTCGAAATTTTGGGATTAAAAACAGTTCGGACCGCACCGAAATATGCAAAATTTCATATAATTTTTAACCGTGGCCACAATATGGGCTGTAATGCTAACAAAAAGAATGTGGTCTCCAAAAAAACCTTAAGAATTAGCAAATGGGCTGTAAATTATCCGAAATAATGGCAGATGGGCTGTATGCTGTTTTCCAAAGATTTGAGGCTTTCCTAAAAAAAAGGTTGACGCACAAGCAGTGACGGTTGCATGTCCATCCAATGGCCGTCGTGCTTCTTCAATCTCTGCTCTTCCAGCTCCAGCCGCTCAAACAAGCGCCGGCGGGACTGCCTGCTCCCTCCTCCCCACGCCCGGCTGTGCTACCGCACAGGCCTCACCGCCCCACCGTACTCCCATCGCTGGCCTAGCCATCCCTCTACTCGCCCACACCTGCTGTTATTCTCCGGCGACGGCAGACGAACCAGTAAACCCGCCTTCAGTCGTACTCCCCTCCGCGTGGGAAACAACTACTGAGTCTTCCCTGCCTCCGTGTCGTTCCCTTCCTAGGCCTCGTCGTCGTCCACCGCCCTGGTGCTCTCGGCGCGGCCTGGTCAACGTGGTCAACGACCGACATGCATCTGAAGTGGACTGTACGTGGAGAGGCCGACAGCTGGGTCCATGGCTGCACGCAAGGAAATGCCTCCTTATTACGCGCAAAATAATGATCCGTCCACCTGACATTAGGGACCCACCGAAAGGGCCTCAGTATTTCGCGAAAAAAACGTTACCGCGCTGACAGCTCGGACCCACCAGCTATATCTTCGCACGCAAGGAAGTGCCTCCTTATTACGCACAAAAAAAATGAATACTCCCCCTGTTAGATGGGACCCAGTATAGTGGCAGGCTGACTTGTGGGCCTACTAAGTTGATGAGGACGGAGGGCTTTGTCAACTTAGTCAATATGCACGATCCTAGCTCCAGTGACCGTACGATGTCCATCCAACGGCCGTAGTGCTTCTTCAACCTCTGGTCTTCTTGCTCCAGCCGCCCAAACCAGCGCCGGTCGTGCCTCGTGCTCCTGCCTCCCGTGGCCGGCTGCGATGCGGCAGAGGCCTCACCGCCCCCTACTACTCCCACCGCTGGCCAGGCCATCCCTGTACTCACCCACACCCCCTGTTATTCTGCGGCGACGGCAGCCTCACACCGCAACGAACCAATGAACCCTCGTACTCCTCTATGCGTGGGCATCCACTGCCGCGTCTTCCCCGGCTCCGCGTCGTCCCCTTCCTAGGCCTCGCCGTCATCCACCGCCCTGGTGCTCTCGGCGCGGCGTGGTCAACGTGGTCAAGGAACGGCTTCCATTGGACATGGACTGTACGTGGAGAGGCTGACAGCTGGGTCCACGGCCGCAGCAAGGAAGTGCCTCCTTATTACGCGCAAAATAATTATTCCTCCACCTGACAGCGGGGACCCACCGGACGGGCCACCATATTTCACGAAAAAAATGTTTCCCCCCTGACTACTGGGACCCACCAGCTACACCTTCGCACGCAAGGAAGTGCGTCCGGGCAAAAAAAAAGATTCACCCCCTAACTGCTGGGACCCACCAGCTGCGTCTTCGCACGCAAGGAAGTGCCTGACAGTCGGGACCCACCTGGTCGAAGCGTAAGTAGCGTTGTCATTCTGGTCGCGAACGTTTACGTACATACTGGTCGATGTAGAGGTGCGCACGTGTCATAGTAGAGGCGTGCACGTAGCATGTACACATACGTACAGCAGCGAGGGTGCAAGAAAGAAAATACGGCCACGTACATACATACGGGCAGGGTCTCTAACGCCTATTGCGCATACATACATGGATGGGTCGGAACGGAGAAATAGCGTCGTCGTCGTGTTCATGGGGAGCCAACCGATTGGGTCGCAACGGAATGCATGGTCGTGTTCATCGGGAGGGCTTGGATAGAACAGGCGATGGAAACGAGGCCTGGCGTACCGCACAACGGAGGAAACGGCCTTGTGTTCGACCAGCCATGTTCGAAACGGGGTCCTGTTGATTGGGAGGGGCCTGGCGTACCGCAAAACGGAGGAAACGGACCTCCTACGGTCGAAACGGGGGTCCTGTTGATCGGGAGGGGTGTGGCGTACCGCAAAACGGACGAAACGGACTTGTGTTGGAGCGCTACGGTCGAAACGAGGGGGTGGGGTGTGGCGTACCGCAAAACGGACGAAAC
>NC_041385.1:50268781-50342876 GCF_002162155.2 Triticum dicoccoides
CCACAGGATACTATTCATCTCCACCGTCGACCTCCTCCAGCCTCCACGGGCTACCGTCGACCTCCTCCAGCCTCCACGGGCTCCTGTTCATCCAGCCTCCACCACGCGCTACTCCACCGGCTACTGTTCAACCACCCCTCCACGGGCACCCCTCCACCGTCTACTATTCATCCAGCCCTCCACACCACGGGGTCCTATTCAACCACCCCTCCACGGCCACCCCTCCACCGTCTACTGTTCATCCAGCCGTCCACACCACGGGTTCCTGTTCATCCAGAGGCAACGCCACCGCTCACTGTTCATCCACCCCCCCTCCCGCAAAACTCACTGTTCATTCCAGAGGCAGCATCGATCGGCTTCAGTTAGCAGCAGCAGCGAAGGAATCGCTCCATCGGGTTCAGTTAACAGCCATCGATCGATCGCTCGGGTTCAATAACGCGTAGCCTGCAGTGCAATCGCTCGGGTTCAGTTAGAGCCCAACACCTCGCTCGACTTCAGTTAGAGCCAACGCCTCGCACACACGCGCGTACGTATGAGAGAAACGCGCATCGCTCGGCCCCCGACCTCCCACCGTAACCGGCAACTCCCCGAAATTTTCCTCCCCCTCGCTTCTACCATGGTTTTTCCGTCATGGATGGCCCAAAGAATGTCATGCAGCTGCGTCTCCGGCCCGCCTAGGACGAAAAACCCATTTTCTGTCATGATTTTTTGTCACAGAAGTAGGAGCCCACCACATCTATGATGATACCGTGTTTTGTCACAATTATCGTCATAGAATTGTCATATGTATGACAGAAAAAAAATTCGTTCGCCCAAAATGTCACGGATGTGTCTTTTTTTTGTAGTGCGGGCATCCCCAAGCTTAGAATCTTGGTTGTCCTTGAATATTACCTTGGGGTGCCTTGGGCATCCCCAAGCTTAGGCTCTTGTCACTGCTTATTCCGTAGTCCATCGAATCTTTACCCAAAACTTGGAAACTTCACAACACAAAACTTAACAGAAAACTCGTAAGCTCCGTTAGTATAAGAAAATAAATCACCACTTAGGCACTGTTGTGAACTCATTATAAATTCATATTGGTGTAATATATACTGTATTCCAACTTCTCTATGGTTCATACCCTCCGATACTACTCATAGATTCATCAAAATAAGCAAACAACACAATGAAAACAGAATCTGTCAAAAACAGAACAGTCTGTAGTAATCTGTATCAAACATATACTTATGGAACTCCAAAAATTCTGAAATAAATTTTTGGACCTGAGGAATTTGTCTATTAATCATCTGCAAAAAGAATCGACCTAAAAGCACTCTCCAGTAAAAATTCGCAGCTAATCTCGTGAGCGCTAAAGTTTCTATTTTTTACAGCAAGATCATAAAGACTTCACCCAAGTCTTCCCAAAGGTTCTACTTGGCACAAACACTAATTAAAACATAAAACCACATCTAACCAGAGGTTAGATAGATTATTTATTACTAAACAGGAGCAGAAAGCAATGAACAAAAATAAAATTGGGTTGCCTCCCAAAAAGCGCTAACGTTTAACGCCCCTAGCTAGGCATGATGATTTCAATGATGCTCACATAAAAGATAAGAATTGAAACATAAAGAGAGCATCATGAAGAATATGACTAGAACATTTAAGTATAACCCACTTCCTATCCATAGGGATTTTGTGACCAACAATTTATGGGAACAATAATCAACTAGCATAGGAAGGCAAAACAAGCATAACTTTAAAACTTTAAGCACATAGAGAGGAAACTTGATATTATTGCAATTCCTACGAGCATATATTCCTCCCTCATAATAATTTTCAGTAGCATCATGAATGAATTCAATAATATAACCATCACATAAAGCATTCTTTTCATGATCTACAAGTATAGAATTTTTATTACTCTCCACATAAGCAATTTTCTTCTCATTCGGAATAGTGAGAGTATCATAAGAAACTCGAATACTATAAATTGTTTCCGCATTGAAAGAATAAAGTTCAGAAAAAGGATAATCATAATCATGACAAGTTTAATAAATATAATCATCATTACTTTTGTAGCATACGTATCATCACAATAATTATCATACGTAGCAACTCTGTTCTCATCATAATCGATTGAAACCTCTTCCAAGATAGTGGAATCATCACTAAATAAAGTCATAACCTCTCCAAATCCACTTTTATGATTATCACAATAAGATTCAACACCCTCCAAAATAGTGGGATCATTACTTCCTAAAGTTGACACTCTTCCAAACCCACTTTCATCAATATAATCATCATAAGTAGGAGGCATGTTATCATCATAATAAATTTGCATATCAAACCTTGGGGGACTAAAAATATCCTCTTCATTAAACATGGCATCCCCAAGCTTGGGACAAACATTAATTGCAGCAAATAAATTCTCAAACATGTCATTCTCATCAAACATAGCATCCCCAAGCTTGGGCCTTTTCATATCATAAGCATAATCACTCTCATCATTAATAGTATGGATAGCACCAATAGTATAGCAATTATCATCGTCACAATGAGTAATAGGGGAAACATCATTTGGGAGGGATACCTTTCTACCTTTGCTTCTCCGTCTTTCCTTTTTCTTCTTCACGTCAAGTGTGGGTTTAATCCTCTTTTTGGAGCTCCTTATAAACAAGATTGGTTGAATAGAAAGCTCCCCCTCGTTACCTGATTCATCATAAGAAATAATAGGAAGATATTGGGAAGTATCTTCCCTTTAATTACTATTCCCTTCATCTTCTATTTGTTTTCTTGTCTTTATGTAATTGGCAATATAAGGATTTTCAATGCAATTCACCGCACAATACATAAAAATTTCTTCTATATCAAAATCAAGAAATCTATCAAGATTAAATTTTGGAATACCCTCAATTATACGTTTCATTTCTTCATACCCCAAAAGAAGACTAAGCTCTTTATGATGCTCAAGGGTAATCAAGTTATCAAGATTTTTGGACACGATTTGATCATAAAACAAATAGCATTGGAGCTCTAAATGATGATGGTCATTGCAAAGTTCACAAGGATGGCGATAAATATAGAATCTTTCAGCACAATCATCTAGCCTTTCTTGCAACCATTTAGTTTCCAAATACTTATGACTCTTGCAAAATATATCTTCCCTATTTGGTGTGTACTTGCAAGCTCTATGTATTGCACAAAAGTTGACATGCTTATAAGAGACATTTTCATCATGACTAGTGCAATCTTCATTCGTACTATGGATATTCAAAGAATTCATACTAACAACATTGCAATCATGCTCATCATTCAAATATTTAGTGCCAAACATCCTAATGAATTCTTCCTCTAGCAATTGAGCACAATTATCGGAATCCTTATTTTCACGGAAGGCATTAAAAAGATGAAGCATATGAGGTACCATTAATTCCATTTTTTGTAGTTTTCTTTTATAAACTAAACTAGTGATAAAACAAGAAACAAAAAAATTCTATTGCAAGATCTAAAGATATACCTTCAAGCACTCACCTCCCCAGCAACGGCGCCAGAAACCGCTTGATGTCTACTACACAACCTTCTTCTTGTAGACGTTGTTGGGCCTCCAAGTGCATAGGTTTGTAGGACAGTAGCAAATTTCCCTCAAGTGGATGACCTAAGGTTTATCAATCCGTGGGAGGCGCAGGGTGAAGATGGCCTCTCTCAACCGACCCTGCAACCAAATAACAAAGACACTACTAGGGAAAACCCTAGCAGTAGCGCTGGTTTTGTGCTCACTAGTAGCGCGGGTAGGCGCGCTACTAATAAGGTGCTACAGCTACTGCTTAGCAGTAACGCGTGCCCGCACACGCTACTGCTAGGACAAATAGCTGCAGCATTGTTTCACTCCCACGCTACTGCTAGTGTAACTACTGGCAGCGTGTTTTCTCTCCATCGCTACTAGTATTCTTTCTTTATTTTTCTGTTTTTAGTTTATTTATTCGCCATCGTACAAATATTGATACAATACTAGTTATGAGGTTTACATCACTATGTCCATAATAGTGTCAAATGAAGGTGGATTAGGTTCAAGTGGAGGCAATACGTGGTGCATGTCAAAAGTATACTACTAATCCAAACTTGATCTAGTTTGGACTAGTAGTACTTTCGATGTGCACCACATGTTGCCTCCACTTGAATCTAATCCGCCAGCACAAGATATTTAATCATCATCATGGTCATTACCACCAACTGTATTTATTTAATCACCACTAACACTAGCTAATAATAATCATCATAGTCATTACCACCAACACTAGCTATTTTATCATCATAGTAATAGTGTAGCACATCATCATCCTGAAACTCATTTCTTTACCTCCGCAGAATGACTGAAACCTATCTTATCCAATACAAAACTCTTGCATGGCAGGGGATACGCTAGTAGAATAGTAAAAAAAATATAAGTTCAAGCAAATGAAGCAGATGTCATGCTTAGCTACGAAAAAAGACTTGTCGTTATGACTTACTGTATCCACTTCGAAGTTCTCGTCCAGCTTGATGCTGAAGCGCCTATCATCATCTAGGAAGATTCCGTCACACAGGCCGCGCTCGTCTTTGCAGTATTTGCAAATACCGAAATCCTTTTCGTCGTCAGACATTTCCTGTGTTCATAGTTAAAACATTAATTGAAAATCGATCGAAGACAACTACCAGGATACTCAACACATAAATCCGGGGCACTCGATATTTCCTACATATTCTGGCACAAGTCATGCCAAAATTCACGGAAATATCCGGCATGACCTTTGCTAAAATAGGACATATCGAACGCCTGAAATTTGCCGGAACGGAAATGAATCAACACTCTGGCAAAACATAGGCCACTCGGAGGTGTAACATGCAAACATGACCGGCCACTTGGATATTGAGCAACACAAGATATACATTTCAAAATATCTTATAGGACTCAAATTACCATGCATTCAATAAGCAAAAGTAAATCATCTCATGCGTCCCTACATCGTCGAATATTATCACTAATACATCACGAATAGTGTCATACATATAACATCACTGATACAACTAAAACCCAAGCACACGACGGGTATTGGCGCGGGCGGTGGACACCCACAGAGAAGGAACCATCACGGGATCATAGCTCCAGTGAGATCCCTGGAGAACCTGCCAGGTATTGGAGAACGACCTGAGCTCCAACGCAAACAAGTAGCGACGGACGTGCGCGTCCTCCTCACTGACACGGTGACGCGCGGCGGATGGCAGCCGGTGTCGAGGTTGGGGTCGGGGGCGGCGTCCGGGCCGGCGTCCGGGGCGGCATTGAGATCGGGGGCGGGGGCGGGGGCGGCGTTGAATTTGGGGTCGGGGCGGCGTAGAGGGTGCGGAGAGCGCGCGGCGGCCGATGGGCGACGGCGGCGGCGACAGTGTGGAGAGAGTTCGATTTGGGGGAAGTGGCCGCGTGGGGAAGCACGGAGCCCGTGGTTAAGTCAGCAGTAGCAGTAGCGCGTTCCAGGAAACGCGCTGCTGTAAACTTAGCTACAACGCGTTCGGCTATACACGCTACTGCTACTCCTTTCACTTTTTTCCCCTTTTCATTTAGTTTTCTTCGCATTTTATTTTTTTACTTTCACCTTATTCTATTTCTTTCATTTTCAATTACCTTTCTATTTTCTTTCCATTTAATTTTATAACCTTTAGCAGTAGCGAGTTTTTATTGAAACGCGCTTCTACAAATGACGTAGCGGCAGCGCGGTTCGTCGTAGGTCGCTACTACTATGTGTAGCCTATCGGCTAAGCCGTGTGAAGTTTAGTAGCAACGTATTTAAAGGCAGACGCGCTACTGCTAGATATTTATCTGCAGCGAGGTTTCCAAGCACGCGCTGCTGCTAATTAGCACCAGCGTGCTTTTTTAACCCACGCTACTGCTAAGGTTCTGTGTATAAGGTCTTCCCTAGTAGTGAGAGTCTCTTGTGTCCCCAGCACGCCCAATACAATGGTAAATTGTATAGGTGCACTAGTTCGGCGAAGAGATGGTGATACAAGTGCAATATGGATGGTATAGATATAGGTTGTGTAATCTGAAAATATAAAAACAGCAAGCGATAAAAGAGAGCGTAAACGGTATTGCAATGTGTTGAAACAAGGCCAAGGGTTCATACTTTCACTAGTGCAAGTTCTCTCAACAATAATAACATAATTGGATCATATAACTATCCCTCAACATGCAACAAAGAGTCACTCCAAAGTCACTAATAGCGGAGAACAAACGAAGAGATTATGGTAGGGTACGAAACCACCTCAAAGTAATCCTTTCTGATCGATCTATTCAAGAGTCCGTAGTAAAATAACATGACACTATTCTTTCCGTTCGATCTATCATAGAGTTTGTACTAGAATAACACCCTAAGATACAAATCAACCAAAACCCTAATGTCACCTAGATACTCCAATGTCACCTCAAGTATCCGTGGGTATGATTATACGATATAGAGTGCCCCAAAGTACTTCAAAGAGTGCCCCAAAGTTTCTAGCGGAGAGTCAAGACGAAGCCGTGTGCCAACCCCTATGCATAAGTTCACGAGGTCACGGAACCCGCAAGTTGATCACCAAAACATACATCAAGTAGATCACGTGATATCCCATTGTCGCCACAGATAAGCACATCCAAGACATATATCAAGTGTTCTCAAATCCTTAAAGACTCAATCCGATAAGATAACTTCAAAGGGAAAACTCAATCCGATTAATGCCAATGTTTTGACCTCTTCAATCCCACTTTTACCAATTTTTGCATCAAGATCTAAAAACTCCGAATCATTGGGACGCCTTTTAACTAAAGTCGACTCATCTCCAGTCCCATAATTATCAAGATTCATATTGCAAAACAAAGATTTAATAGGAGACACATTAATCACTTTTACATCTTCATCCTTATTATCATGAAAACTAGAAGAACACGCTTTTACAAAGCAATCTTTCTTAGCACACATCCTAGCGGTTCTTTACTTGCACTCATCAATAGAAATTCTCATAGATTTGAGAGACTCATTGATATCATGATTAGGTGGAATATATCTAAGTTTCAAAGAATCAACATCAAGAGAAATTCTATCCATGTTCCTGCTAACTCATCAATCTTAGGCAATTTTTCTTCAAGCAAAGCATTAAAATTCTTTTGAGAATTCATAAATTCTTTAACACTAGTCTCAAAATCAGAGGGCATCTTATTAAAATTTCCATAAGAGTTGTTGTAGGAGTTACCATAATTATTAGAGGAATTACTAGGATACGGCTTAGGATTAAAGTTTCCTCTATATGCGTTGTTACCAAAATTGTTCCTACCAACAAAATTCACATCCATAGATTCATTATTATTCTCAATCAAAGTTGACAAAGGCATATCATTAGGATCAGAAGAAACACTCTTATTAGCAAACAACTTCATAAGTTCATCCATCTTTCCACTCAAAACATTAATCTCTTCTATCGCATGAACCTTTTTACTAGTAGATCTTTTGGTGTGCCATTGAGAATAACTAGCAAACATGCCCCGTGCGTTGCAACGGGAGAAAACAATCATATGGCTCCAACCGAATAAGCATGACTCAAGACTCTTCACCGATATGTGTACTTCGTTTCAATGCGACACATCGTCATCTCGCAGCTTATCCTCCTTCTCACTCTCACCGTCAAAGGGGTTGTGCCTACATGATCACAATGCATCCAAAAACATAGTGACTCCTAAGGCAGTGATCTCGTCCACCGCATGACACACCTGCCATTGAATTACGACAATGTAAGGAATTTTTTAAATATATTCTCACATGAATTGGATTTTAGTGCTCACCACCAATGCATGTCTAATTTAATCGGGTCTCTCAAATCTCACAATTTTAATTCGTCCCCCACATGAATCTTGTTTCTTTAGTGCTCACCACCGATGCATGTCCGATTTAATAGGGTCTCTCTCAAATCCCACAATTATATTGTGTCCCCCACATGAGTCTAGTTATTTTTCGTGCTCAGAAATTTGGTTTTAGTGCTCACCACTTATGCATGCATGTTTGATTTATATGGGTCTCTCAAATCCCACAATTTTAATGTATCTCCCACATGAAACAGGCTTTTTTAGTTCTCATCGCGGATTTTAATTGATCTCTCAGTCTCACAGTTAATATGTCCTTATTTTTAATTGTGCGCCACCATTCTCCCAATCCCGCAATTAAAGCATCTTTTTTTTCTGAACACATGATTAGACAATCTCTTATATCTCTGCTATGTTTTTATTATTCATTTATCATGGGCACCATGCGTAAAATTTCAGATGTTATCAAGTAGCTTTTTATTTCCCTGGAGAACCTGGAAAGGCTAGTTTGAATTATTGTGGTCCTCTTATATCTCTGTTACTCCTTTTATTTCATTCATTGATCAAGGATCATGCGTGAATATAATTAGCCACTCTTTCCATCATTTAATTACCCTCTATTTCCTTTCTTTATTTCTCATGCAATTATCTTCTCTTTCCTTCTTTTTATTTCCCTTCAATTATCCTCTCTTTCGTTGTACCGAATTGGCCTCTCTTTTCTTCTTATAATTTTTATGATGCAATTGGCCTCCCTTTCCATGGGCCAAATTAGCATCTCCTTTCCTCTTCTCTTTTGTTCTTTATTTCATTCATTTGCAGGATTTTCATTCCTTTGTTTTTTTAGGGGCCCGCGTCTCTATAGGGGGGGCAGTGTAGATCAGACCCAGCTCGGCCCAATCAGCCCAAGATTCGTCGAAAGGATATAACATGGCGTCTTTCTTTCTTTATTCCATGGCAATTCAGCTAGGCGGAGTGGTATGTGTGTGCGGCCTCCAACTCAGCGGGCTGGGTTCGAGTCCCATATAACACAATTTATTTTTCGAGGCAAAACGGTACGCATTTTTTTACGTACAACACAAAAAGGTATGAAAACGGACGAGGACCAAAAACCGCTGATTGGACAAAAAAATGGAGAAACAATCTTCCCTTTAATATTAGGTAGAGATTAACCATAATATTATCTAGGAGTTTAGTAGCTTCTCCTAAAGTGATTTCCATAAAAGTGCCTCCCACGGCCGAATCTAAAAGATTTTTAGAAGAAAAATTCAATCCGGCATAAATTTTTTGTATAATCATCCATAAATTCAAACCATGTGTAGGGCAATTACGTATCATTAATTTCATCCTCTCCCAAGCTTGTGCAACATGATCATGATCAAGTTTCTTAAAATTCATAATATCATTTCTAAGAGAGATGATCTTAGCGGGAGGAAAATACTTAGAGATAAAAGCATCTTTGCACTTATTCAATGAATCAATACTATTTTTAGGCAAAGACGAAAACCAAGTTTTAGCACGATCTCTAAGTGAAAACGAAAATAGCTTCAGTTTAACAATATCATTATCCACGTCTTTCTTCTTTTGCATATCACACAAATCAACAAAGTTGTTTAGATGGGTAGCAGCATCTTGGCTAGGAAGGCCAGAAAATTGATCTTTCATGACAAGATTCAGCAAAGCAACATTAATTTCACAAGATTCAGCATCGGTAATAGGAGCAATCGGAGTGCTAAGAAAATCATTGTTGTTGGTATTGGAAAAGTCACACAATTTAGCAATGTCTTGAGCCATCGTGACAAACAATCCAACACACAAGCACACAAGAAGCAAGCAAAAAGAGATGAACGGAAAAAGAGGGCGAATAAAATGGTAAGGGTGAAGTGGGGGAGAGGAAAACGAGAGGCAAATGGAAAATAATGTAATGTGAGGGATAAGAGTTTGTGATGGGTACTTGGTATGTCTTGACTTGACTTGACTTGGCGTAGATCTCCCCGGCAACGGCGCCAGAAATCCTTCTTGCTACCTCTTGAGCACTGCGTTGGTTTTCCCTTGAAGAGGAAAGGGTGATGCAGCAAAGTAGTGTAAGTATTTCCCTCAGTTTTTGAGAACCAAGGTATCAATCCAGTAGGAGACTACACGCAAGTCGCCTTGTACCTACACAAAGAAATAAGAACCTTGCAACCAACGCCATAAAGGGGTTGTCAATCCCTTCACGGGCACTTGCAAAAGTGAGATCTGATAGAGATAATAAGATAAATATTTTGGTATTTTTATGATATAGATTGAAAGTAAAGATTGCAAAGTAAACTAGATTGGAAACTTATATGATGGAAAATAGACCCGGGGGGCATAGGTTTCACTAGTGGCTTCTCTCAAGATAGCATAAGTATTACGGTGGGTGAACAAATTACTGTCGAGCAATTGATATAAAAGTACATCATTATGAGAATATCTAGGCATGATCATGTATATAGGCATCACGTCCGCGACAAGTAGACCGAAATGATTATGCATCTACTACTATTACTCCACACATCGACCGCTATCCAGCATGCATCTAGAGTATTAAGTTAATAAGAACAGAGTAACGCATTAGGAAAGATGACATGATGTAGAGGGATAAACTCAAGCAATATGATATAAACCCCATCTTTTTATCCTCAATGGCAACAATACAATGCGTGCACTTATCCCATTGCAAGAAAGATCAATCTAGTAGGCCAAACCAAACTGATAATTCGAAGAGACTTGCCAAGATAACAAATCATACATAAAAAAATTTCAGAGGAGATTCAAATATTGTTCATAGATAATCTTGATCATAAACCCACAATTCATAGGATCTCGACAAACACACCACAAAAAGAATTACATCGAATAGATCTCCAAGAAGATCTAGGAGAACTTTGTATTGAGATCCAAAGAGAGAGAAGAAGCCATCTAGCTAATAACTATGGACCCGAAGGTCTGTGGTAAACTACTCACACATCATCGGAGAGGCTATGGTGTTGATGTAGAAGCCCTCCGTGATCGATTCCCCCTCCGACGGAGCGCCGGAAAAGGCCCCAAGATGGGATCTCACGGGTACAGAAGGTTGCGGCAGTGGAAATAGGGTTTCGTGGTGCTCCTGGATGTTTTTGGGGTATATGGATATATATAGGAGGAAGAAGTAGGTCGGTGGAGCTGCAAGGGGCCCACGAGGGTGGGGGCGCGCCCAGGGGGGCAGGCGCGCCTCCCTGCCTCGTGGCCTCCTCGCTTCTTTCTTGACGTCCACTCCAAGTCTCCTGGATCACGTTTGTACCAAAAATAACTATCCGAAGGTTTCATTCCATTTGGATTCCGTTTGATATTCCTTTTTTGTGAAACACTGAAATAGGCAAAAAAACAGCAATTTGCACTGGGCCTTCGGTTAATAGGTTAGTCCCAAAAATAATATAAAAGTGCTTAGTAAAGCCCATTAAACATCCAAAACAGATAATTAGCATGGAACAATCAAAAATTATATATACATTGGAGACGTATCAGTGTGTCTCTCCCAAAAGGTGTGTACAACAAGGATGATTGTGGTAAACTAAAAAGCAAAGACTCAAATTATACAAGACTCTCCAAGCAAAACGCATATCATGTGGTGAATAAAAATATAGCCTCAAGTAAAGTTACCGATAGACAAAGACGAAAGAGGGGATGCCTTCCGGGGCATCCCCAAGCTTAGGCTTTTGGTTTTCCTTGAATTTTACCTTGGGGTGCCTTGGGCATCCCCAAGCTTAGGCTCTTGTCACTCCTTATTCCAAAATCCATCAAATCTTTACCCAAAAACTTGAAAACTTCACAACACAAAACTTTAACACAAAATCTCATGAGCTCCGTTAGTATAAGAAAACAAATCACCACTTTAAGGTACTGTAATGAACTCATTCTTTATTTATATTGGTGTTAAACCTACTGTATTCCAACTTCTCTATGGTTCAGACCCCCCGATACTAGCCATAGATTCGTCAAAATAAGCAAACAACACTCGAAAAACAAAATCTGTCAAAAACAGAATAGTCTGTAGTAATCTGTATCAAACATATACTTCTGGAACTCCAAAAATTATACCAAATTAGGACGACCAGGGTAATTTCTATATTCATCTACTTCAAAAAGAATAAGGGTAAAATCTCTTTCTGTGATTTATGAAAATTATTTTCGTGAGCGCAAAGTTTCTGTCTTTTCCAGCAAGATCAAACAACTATCATCCAAGAAGATCCTAAAGGCTTTACTTGGCACAAACACTAATTAAAACATAAAACCACATTTAAACAGAGGCTAGATGAATTATTTATTACTAAACAGGAACAAAAAGCAAGGAACAAAAATAAAATGGTGTTGCCTCCCAACAAGCGCTATCGTTTAACGCCCCTAGCTAGGCATAAAAACAAGAATAGATCTAGGTATTGTCATCTTTGGTGGGCAACTCTTCAATTGAACACTTATAACCCTTAGGAAATTCTTTATTTTTGTTGATGATCAAACTCTTAGGCAAGAAATCAAGAGATTCGTTTGTAGCAAAAGGTTCCTTAATTATAGCGAAAAAGTTGGGGAGAATACTTATTGATTTGAGATCTTCATTCTCCTTACTAGAACATTCACCCTTGTTTGTAGGAACATACATAAACTTGGCAACTTTGGTAGGAGGAAGGTTTGAGGTGTTTCTAACGGCAGAAAAGGCAGACCTTAAGTTGGTAATAATATCCTCAAGTTTATCAATTCTTGTGGAATTTTTATCTATTTTTTCATTAACTATGGGTTCCTCTTCTCTAAAAAAATCAGAATAACTCCTACCTTAGATGCATATTGGGTAATTTGGTTGTGCATATTTTTATCCAAATTCTCGATCAACTCTACTGTGGCAATTTTATTTTCAATAATATCAAGCCTTTGCATAACATGTCCCAAAGTTAAAATAGTTCCATTAGCCAAAAGAGGTGGTGGGCCTAGCAAATCTATCATAGCATTATAAGAATCAAAAGTATGGCTACCCAAGAAATTTCCTCCGGTAATGGTATCAAGAATATATCTATTCCAAGGAGTGATGCCCACGTAAGAATTGTGAAGAAGAACGGAAGTAGATTGCTTCCTAGTGGATCTATTTTGAGCATTGCAAATTCTATACCAAGTAGCTTTTAGATTTTCTCCCTCCCTTTGTTTAAAATTAAGAAATTCATTATTGGGAGTATTAACAATGATAGAAGGACTGGCCATGATGGCGAAACAAACGATCTAACACACGAGCACACAAGAGGCAAGCGAAAAGAGGCGAACGAAAAAGGGCGAATAAAACGGCAAAGGTGAAGTGGGGGAGAGGAAAACGAGAGGCAAATGGCAAATAATGTAATGCGAGGGATAAGAGTTTGTGATGGGTACTTGGTATGTCTTGACTTGAGCGTAGATCTCCCCAACAACGGTGCCAGAAATCCTTCTTGCTACCTCTTGAGATGCGTTGGTTTTCCCTTGAAGAGGAAAGGGTGATGCAACAAAGTAGCGTAAGTATTTCCCTCAGTTTTTGAGAACCAAGGTATCAATCCAGTAGGAGACTACACGCAAGTCTCCTAGTACCTGCACAAACAATCAAGAACCTTGCAACCAACGCGATAAAGGGGTTGGCAATCCCTTCACGGCCACTTGCAAAAGTGAGATCTGATATAATAAGATAAATATTTTTGGTAGTTTTGTTGTATAGATTGGAAAATAAAGATTGGAAAATAAATAGTAAACTAGAATTATAGATCGGAAACTTATATGATGTAAAGTAGACCTGGGGGCCATAGGTTTCACTAGTGGCTTCTCTCATGATAGCATGTATTACGGTGGGTGAACAAATTAGTGCTGAGCAATTGATAGAAAAGCGCATAGTTATGATGATATCTAAGGCAATGATCATGAATATAGGCATCCCGTCCGTGTCAAGTAGATCGAAACGATTCTGCATCTACTACCATTACTCCACACATTGACCGCTATCCAGCATGCATCTAGAGTATTAAGTCCATAAGAACGGAGTAACACATTAGGCAGGATGACATGATGTAGAGGGATAAACTCAAGCAATATGATATAAACCCCATCTTTTTATCCTCGATGGCAACAATACAGTACGTCTAACACAGGTTTTGAAGGGGTGCATGGGGGCTTTGGCTATGGCATCAGGAATCAAGAAGGAGAAGATGTCTTAAGCTTTCCTCTAGCCTACAACATGATTGTAGCTAACACCCTCTTTAGAAAGAGAGAATCACATCTGGTGACTTTTAGTAGTGGCCAACACTCTAGCCAGATTGATTTCTTCCTCTCGAGAAGAGAAGATAGGCGTGCGTGCCTAGACTATAAGGTGATACCTGGAGAGAGTGTTGTACCCCAGCATAAGCTGGTGGTTGCTTACTTCCGCTTTTGGATTCATGTCCAGCGGGATAAGCGTGCCAAAGTCGCTAGAACGAAGTGGTGGAAGCTCAAGGGGGAGGTAGCTCAGGTGTTCAAGGAGAGGGTCATTAAGGAGGGCCCTTGGGAGGAAGGAGGGGATGCGGACAATGTGTGGATGAAGATGGCGACTTGCATTCGTAAGGTGGCCTCAGAGGAGTTTGGAGTGTCCAGGGGAAGGAGAAGCGAAGATAAGGATACCTGGTGGTGGAATGATGATGTCCAGAAGGCGATTAAAGAGAAGAAAGATTGCTTGAGACGCCTGTACCTGGATAGGAGTGCAGACAACATAGAGAAGTACAAGATGGCGAAGAAGGCCGCAAGGCGAGCTGTTGGTGAAGCAAGGGGTCGGGCATATGAGGACCTCTACCAATGGTTAGGCACGAAGGAAGGTGAAAGGGACATCTATAAGATGGCCAAGATCCGAGAGAGGAAGACGAGGGATATTGGCCAAGTCAAATGCATCAAGGACGGAGCAGGCCAACTCTTGGTGAAGGACGAGGAGATTAAGCATAGATGGCGGGAGTACAGCGAAAAGTTGTTCAATGGGGAGAATGAGAGTTCTACCATTGAACTGGACGACTCCTTTGATGAGACCAGCATGTGTTTTGTGCGGCGAATCTAGGAGTCTGAGGTGAAGGAGGCTTTAAAAAGGATGAAAGGAGCCAAGGCGATGGGCCCTGATTGTATTCCCATTGAGGTGTGGAAAGGTCTCGGGGACATAGCAATAGTATGGCTAACCAAGCTTTTCAACCTCATTTTTCAGGCAAACAAGATACCAGAAGAATGGAGACGGATTATATTAGTACCAATCTTCAAGAACAAGGGGGATGTTCAGAGTTGTACTAATTATCATGGAATTAAGCTGATGAGCCATACAATGAAGCTATGGGAGAGAGTCATTGAGCACCGCTTAAGAAGAATGACAAGCGTGACCAAATATCAATTTGGTTTCATGCCTGGGAGGTCGACCATGGAAGCCATTTTCTTGGTACGACAACTTATGGAGAGATATAGGGAGCAAAAGAAGGATTTGCATATGGTGTTCATTGACTTGGATAAGGCCTATGATAAGATACCGCGGAATGTCCTGTGGTGGGCCTTGGAGAAACACAAAGTCCCAGCAAAGTACATTACCCTCATCAAGGACATGTACGATAATGTTGTGATAAGTGTTCGAACAAGTGATGTCGACACCGAGTACTTCCCGATTAAGATAGGACTGCATCAGGGGTCAGCTTTGAGCCCTTATCTTTTTGCATTGGTGATGGATGAGGTCACAAGGGATATACAAGGAGATATCCCATGGTGTATGCTCTTTGCAGATGATGTGGTGCTAGTTGATGATAGTCGGACGGGGGTAAATAGGAAGTTAGAGTTATGGAGACAAACCTTGGAATCGAAAGGGCTTATGCTTAGTAGAACTAAAACCGAGTACATGATGTGCGGTTTCAGTACTACTAGGTGTGAGGAGGAGGAGGTTATCCTTGATGGCCAGGTGGTACCTCGGAAGGACACCTTTCGGTATTTGGGGTCAATGTTGTAGGAGGATGGGGGTATTGATGAAGATGTGAACCATCGAATCAAAGCCGAATGGATGAAGTGGAGCCAAGCTTATGGCATTCTCTCTGAAAAGAGAGTGCCACAAAAGCTAAAAGGCAAGTTCTACAAGACGGCGGTTCGACCCGCAATGTTGTATGGCGCGGAGTGTTGGCCGACTAAAAGGCGACATGTTCAACAGTTAGGTGTGGCGGAGATGCGTATGTTGAGATGGATGTGTGGCCACACGAGGAAGGATCGAGTCCGGAATGATGATATACGAGATAGAGTTGGGGTAGCACCAATTGAGAAGCTTGTCCAACATCGTCTGAGATGGTTTGGGCATATTCAGCGCAGGCCTCTAGAAGCTCCAGTGCATAGCGGACGGCTAAAGCGTGCGGAGAATGTCAAGAGAGGGCGGGGTCGACCGAATTTGACTGGGAGGAGTCCGTTAAGAGAGACCTGAAGGATTGGAGTATCACCAAAGATCTAGCTATGGACAGGGGTGCGTGGAAGCTTGCTATCCATGTGCCAGAGCCATGAGTTGGTTGCGAGATCCTATGGGTTTCACCTCTAGCCTACCCCAACTTGTTTGGGACTAAATGCTTTGTTGTTGTTGTTGTTGTTGTTGTTGTTGTTGTTGGCAACATTACAATACGTGTCGGTTCCCTTTCTGTCACTGAGATCGAGCACCGCAAGATTGAACCCAAAGCTAAGCACTTCTCCCATTGCAATAAAGATCAATCTAGTAGGCCAAACTAAACCAATAATTCAAAGAGACTTGCACAGATATCAAATCATGCATATAAGAATTCAGAGAAGAACCAAATAATGTTCATAGATAATCAATTTCATAAACCCACAATTCATCGGATCTCGGCAAACACACCGCAAAAGAGTATTACATCGAATAGATCTCCAAGAACATCGTGGAGAACTTTGTATTGGGAACCAAAGAGAGAGGAGAAACCATCTAGCTAATAACTATGGACCCGAAGGTCTGTGGTAAACTACTCACACATCATCGGAGAGGCTATGGTGTTGATGTAGAAGCCCTCCGTGATCGAATCCCCCTCCGGCAGATCGCCGAAAAAGGCCCCAAGATGGGATCTCACGGGTACAGAAGGTTGCGGTGGTGGAAAAGTGGATTCGTGGCTCTCCTGGATGTGTTCAGGGTATAAGAGTATATATAGGCGAAAGAAGTAGGTCGGTGGAGCTACGAGGGGCCCACGAGGGTGGGGGCGTGATGTCTGCTACACAACCTTCTTCTTGTAGACGTTGATGGGCCTGCAAGTGCACAGGTTTGTAGGACAGTAGCAAATTTCCCTCAAGTGGATGACCTAATGTTTATCAATCCGTAGGAGGCGTAGGATGAAGATGGTCTCTCTCAAGCAACCCTGCAACCAAATAACAAAGAGTCTCTTGTTTCCCCAACACACCCAATACAATGGTAAATTGTATATGTGCACTAGTTCGGCGAAGAGATGGTGATACAACTGCAATATGGATGGTAGATAAAGGTATTTGTAATCTGAAAATATAAAAACAGCAAGGTAACTAATGATAAAAGTGAGCGTAAACGGTATTGCAATGATAGGAAACAAGGCCTAGGGTTCATACTTTCACTAGTGCAAGTTCTCTCAACAATAATAACATAGATAGATCATATAACAATCCCTCAACATGCAACAAAGAGTCACTCCAAAGCCACTAATAGTGGAGAACAAACATAGAGATTATGGTAGGGTACGAAACCACCTCAAAGCTATTCTTTCGGATCAATCTATAAAAGAGTTCGTACTAGAATAACACCTTAAGACACAAATCAACCAAAACCCTAATGTCACCTAGATACTCCATTGTCACCTCAAGTATCCGTGGGCATGATTATACGATATGCATCACAAAATCTCAGATTCATCCAACCAGCACAAAGTACTTCAAAGAGTGCCCCAAAGTTTCTACCGGAGAGTCAAGAACGTGTGCCAACCCCTATGCATAGGTTCATGGGCGGAACCCGCAAGTTGGTCACCAAAACATACATCAAGAGGCACATGATATCCCATTGTCACCACAGATAAACACGACAAGACATACATCAAGTGTTCTCATAAAAGACTCAATCCGATAAGATAACTTCAAAGGGGAAACTCAATTCATCACAAGAGAGTAGAGGGGGAGAAACATCATAAGATCCAACTACAATAGCAAAGCTCGGGATACATCAAGATCGTGCCATAGAGGGAACACGAGAGAGAACACGAGAGAGAGAGAGATCAAACACATAGCTACTGGTATATACCCTCAGCCCCGAGGGTGAACTACTCCCTCCTCGTCATGCAGAACGCCGGGATGATGAAGATGGCCACCGGTGAGGGTTCCCCCCTCCGGCAGGGTGCCGGAACAGGGTCCTGATTGACTTTTGGTGGCTCTGGAGGCTTGCGGCGGCGGAACTCCCGATCTATTCTCCGTTCCATGAAAGTTTTAGGGTACGTGGGTATATATGGGTGAAAGAAGTACGTCGGTGGACCTCCGGGCTGTCCACGAGGCAGGGGGCGCGCCCTAGGGGTGTGGGCGCGCCCCCACCCTCGTGGGCAACCCGGGACTCCCCTGGTGAGCTTCTGGTACTCCGTGGGCTTCTTTTGGTCCAAAAATAAGTTCCGTGGAGTTTCAGGTCAATTGGACTCCGTTTGATATTCCTTTTCTTCGAAACACAGAAATAGGCAAAAAACAACAATTCTGGGCTCGGCCTCCGATTAATAGTTAGTCCCAAAAATAATATAAAATTGGATAATAAAGCCCAATATTGCCCAAAACAGTAGATAATATAGCATGGAGCAATCAAAAATTATAGATACGTTGGACACGTATCAAGCATCCCCAAGCTTAATTCCTGCTCGTCCCTGAGTAGGTAAATGATAAAAAAGATAATTTTTGATGTGGAATGCTAGTTGGCATAATTTCAATGTAATTCTTCTTAATTGTGATATGAATATTCAGATTCGAAATATTCAAGACAAAAGTTCATATTGACATAAAAATAATAATACTTCAAGCATACTAACTAAGCAATTATGTCTTCTCAAAATAACATGGCCAAAGAAAGTTATCCCTGCAAATCATATAGTTTGGCTATGCTCTATCCTCACCACATAAAGTATTTAAATCATGCATAATCCCGATGACAAGCCAAGCAATTGTTTCATACTTTTGACATTCTCAAACTTTTTCAATCTTCACGCAATACATGAGCGTGAGCCATGGACATAGCACTATATGTGGAATAGAATGGTGGTTGTGGAGAAGACAAAAAGGAGAAGATAGTCTCACATCAACTAGGCGTATCAACGGGCTATGGAGATGCCCATCAATAGATATCAATGTGAGTGACTAGGGATTGCCATGCAACGGATGCACTAGAGCTATGAGTGTATGAAAGCTCAACAAAAGAAACTAAGTGGGTGTGCATCCAACTCACTTGCTCACGAAGACCTAGGGCATTTTGAGGAATCCCATCATTGGAATATACAAGCCAAGTTCTATAATGAAAAATTCCCACTAGTATATGAAAGTGACAACATAGGAGACTCTCTATCATGAAGATCATGGTGCTACTTTGAAGCACAAGTGTGGTAAAAGGATAGTAGCATTGCCCCTTCTCTCTTTTTCTCTAATTTTTTTATTTTATTTTTTTACTTGGGCCTTTTCTCTTTTTTTATGGCCTCTTTTTTTCTCTTTTTTTTATTTTTCGTCCGGAGTCTCATCCCGACTTGTGGGGGAATCATAGTCTCCATCATCCTTTCCTCACTGGGACAATGCTCTAAAAAAATGATGATCATCACACTTTTATTTTCTTACAACTCAACAATTACAACTCGATACTTAGAACAAAATATGACACTACATGAATGCCTCCGGCGATGTACCGGGATATGCAATGACTCATGAGTGACATGTATGAAAGAATTATGAACGGTGGCTTTGCCACAAATACGATGCCAACTACATGATCATGCTAAGCAATATGACAATGATGGAACGTGTCATAATAAATGGAACGGTGGAAAGTTGCATGGCAATATATCTCGGAATGGCTATGGAAATGCCATGATAGGTAGGTATGGTGGCTGTTTTGAGGAAGGTATATGGTGGGTGTATGATACCGGCGAAAGGTGCGCGGTATTAGAGAGGCTAGCAATGGTGGAAGGGTGAGAAAAGTGCGTATAATCCATGGACTCAATATTGGTCATAAAGAACTCATATACTTATTGCAAAAATCTACAAGTTATCAACGCAAAGTATTACGCGCATGCTCCTAGGGGGATAGATTGGTAGGAAAAGACCATCGCTCGTCCCCGACCGCCACTCATAAGGAAGACAATCAATAAATAAATCATGCTCCGACTTCATCACATAACGGTTCACCATACGTGCATGCTACGGGAATCACAAACTTTAACACAAGTATTTCTCAAATTCACAACTACTCAACTAGCATGACTCTAATATCACCATCTCCATATCTCAAAACAATTATCAAGCATCAAACTTCTCATAGTATTCAACACACTCATAAGAATTCTTACATATCTTGTATGCCTAGCATATTAGGATTATTTAAGCAAATTACCATGCTATTTAAGACTCTCAAAATAATCTAAGTGAAGCATGAGAGATCAATAGTTTCTATAAAACAAATGCACCACCGTGCTCTAAAAGATATAAGTGAAGCACTAGAGCAAATGACAAACTACTCCAAAAGATATAAGTGAAGATCAATGAGTAGTCAAATAATAATGCAACTATGTGAAGACTCTCTAACATTTAAGAATTTCACATCTTGGTATTTTATTCAAACAGCAAGCAAAGCTAGAGAAAATAAAATGACGCTTGAGGGAGTCCTGGATTAGGGGGTGTCCGGATAGCCGGACTATAGCCTTTGGCCGGACTCCTGGACTATGAAGATACAAGATTGAAGACTTCGTCCCGTGTCCGGATGGGACTTTCCTTGGCGTGGAAGGCAAGCTTGGCGATACGGATATGTAGATCTCCTACCATTGTAACCGACTCTGTGTAACCCTAGCCCTCTTCGATGTCTATATAAATCGGAGGGATTTAGTCCGTAGAACGAACAACAATCATACCATAGGCTAGCTTATAGGGTTTAGCCTCTGTGATCTCGTGGTAGATCTACTCTTGTACTACCCATATCATCAATATTAATCAAGCAGGAGTAGGGTTTTACCTCCATCGAGAGGGCCCGGACCTGGGTAAAAACATCGTGTCCCTTGTCTCCTGTTACCATCCGCCTAGACGCACAGTTCGGGACCCCCTACCCGAGATCCGCCGGTTTTGACACCGACATTTGTGCTTTCATTGAGAGTTCCTTTGTGTCGTCATCCTTAGGCCCGATGGCTCCTCCGATCATCAACAACGATGCGGTCCAGGGTGAGACTTTTCTCCCCGGACAGATCTTCGTATTCGGCGGCTTTGCACTGCGGGCCAATTCGCTTGGCCATCTGGAGCAGATTGAAAGCTACGCCCCTGGCCATCAGGTCAGATTTGGAAGTTTGAACTACACGGCCGACATCCGCGGAGACTTGATCTTCGACGGATTCGAGCCACAGCCAAGTGCGCCGCACTGTCTCGATGGGCGTGATCTAGCTCTGCCGCTGAACAGTGCCCTAGAGGTCGCACCAGTGTCCGCTCCGACCCTTAGCTCGGAGCTGACTGAGCCGATCAAGGACGGTTGGCTGGACACCGCCTTGGAGGCCGCGATTTCTACGTTGATTGAGCCGAACACCAACCCGGTCTTTTGCGAAGCCCGTGGCTCCAAGGTGCCGGACTCCCCTCCGGACTCCGAACACTCCGCGCCCCTGCCAATCGAATCTGATTGGGCACCGATCATAGAGTTTACTGCCGCGGACATCTTTCAGCACTCGCCCTTTGGCGACATCCTGAATTCACTAAAGTCTCTCTCTTTATCAGGAGAGCCCTGGCCGGACTATGGTCAGGAAGGTTGGGATGCGGACGATGAAGAAATTCGATGCCCACCCACCACCCACTTTGTAGCCACTGTCGATGATTTAACCGACATGCTAGACTTCGACTCCGAAGACATCGATGGTATGGACGACGATGCAGGAGACAACCAAGAACCAGCGCCTACAGGGCACTGGAAGGCCACCTCGTCATACGACATATACATGGTGGACATCCCAAAAGATGGGAATGGCGATGGAACAGCAGAGGATGACCCCTCTAAGAAACAGCCTAAGCGCCGGCGTCAGCGGCGCAGCTCTAAATCCCGCCACAGCAAAAACGGTGATTCCGGAACGGGAGATAATAACACCCCGGACAGTGCCGAAGACAACCTCCTCCAGCAGGATTCAGCGCAGGAGGATGGAGAAGCCAGCTCTCATGATAGAACGGCAGACAGAGAGGTAGAGGACGATAATTACATGCCTCCCTCCGAAGACGAGGCAAGCCTCGACGACGACGAATTTGTCATGCCTGAGGATCCCGTCGAACAAGAGCGTTTCAAACGCAGGCTTATGGCCACGGCAAGCAACCTCGTGGCCGCGACAGAGAGGCCTCTAGGCCCTCCACTCAAGTCGCACCCCGGCGTCGCTCGAAAAGTACCAAGGCACGGGGAAATGCGCCAGACCTGCGAGAGGAAATGCGCCAGACCTGTGAGACATATTGGAGGACATGGCAAGGCAAACAAGATCGATCTACGGATCGCATGGGCGCCCCACGACACATGATGATAACCGTCACGCCGGATACAGCAACTCCGACTGGGCCGAACACAGTAGACAAAGCTCATTTGAGCTGCGTCGTGATATAGCCCAATACAGAGGCGCCGCACACCCGCTATGCTTCACAGACGAAGTGATGGATCATCAAATCCCTGAGGGTTTCAAACCCGTAAACATCGAATCATACGATGGCACAACAGATCCTGCGGTTTGGATCGAGGACTATCTCCTTAATATCCACATGGCCCGCGGTGATGATCTACACGCCATCAAATACCTCCCACTCAAGCTTAAAGGACCAGCTCGGCATTGGCTTAACAGCTTGCCAGCAGAGTCAATTGGTTGTTGGGAAGACCTGGAAGCCGCATTCCTTGATAACTTCCAGGGCACATATGTGCGACCACCAGACGCCGATGACCTCAGCCACATAATTCAGCAGCCAGAAGAATCGGCCAGACAATTCCGGACACGGTTCCTAACCAAGAAAAATCAAATCGTTGACTGTCCGGATGCAGAGGCCCATGCAGCCTTCAAACATAACATCCGTGACGAGTGGCTTGCCCGGCACCTAGGACAGGACAAGCCAAAATCCATGGCAGCCCTCACAACACTCATGACCCGCTTTTGCACGGGAGAGGACAGCTGGCTAGCTCGTAGTAACAACTTGACCAAAAACCCTGGTAATTCGGATACCAAGGACAGCAATGGCAGGTCGCGTCGCAACAAGCACAAGCGCCGCATTAACGGCGATAATGCTAAGGATACGGCAGTCAATGCCGGATTCAGAGGCTCTAAACCCGGTCAGCGGAAAAAGCCGTTCAAAAGAAATACTCATGGCCCGTCCAATTTGGACCGAATACTCAATCGCTCGTGCCAGATACACGGCACCCCGAAAAACCAGCCAACCACACCAACAGGGATTGTTGGGTGTTCAAGCAGGCAGGCAAGTTAAATGCCGAAAACAACGACAAGGGGCTGCATAGTGATGACGAGGAGGAGCCCCGGCCGCCGAACAATAGAGGACAGAAGGGCTTCCCCCCACAAGTGCAGACGGTGAACATGATATACGCAACCCACATACCCAAAAGGGAGCGGAAGTGTGCACTAAGGGACGTATATGCGATGGAGCCAGTCGCCCCAAAGTTCAACCCGTGGTCATCCTGCCCGATCACTTTTGATCGCATGGACCACCCCACTAGCATCCGCCACGGCGGATTCGCCGCATTGGTTCTTGACCCCATCATTGACGGATTTCACCTCATTAGAGTCCTGATGGACGGCGGCAGCAGCCTGAACCTGCTTTATCAGGATACAGTGCGCAAAATGGGCATAGACCCCTCAAGGATTAAACCCACAAAGACGACCTTTAAAGGCGTCATACCAGGTGTAGAGGCCAACTGTACAGGCTCAGTTACACTCGAAGTGGTCTTCGGATCCCCGGATAACTTCCGAAGCGAGGAATTAATCTTCGACATAGTCCCGTTCCGCAGCGGCTATCACGCATTGCTCGGACGAACCACATTCGCAAAGTTCAATGCGGTGCCGCACTACGCGTACATCAAGCTCAAGATGACGGGCCCTCGAGGAGTAATTACAGTCAATGGAAACACCGAACGCTCTCTCCAAACGGAGGAGCATACGGCGGCCCTCGCGGCAGAAGTGCAAAGCAGCCTCTCAAGGCAATTCTCGAGTCCGGCTATTAAACGTCCAGACACCATCAAGCGCGCCCAGAGTAACCTTCAACAAGACCGCCTGGCACGTTCCGAGCACGCGTAGCAATGCGGCCCCAACCCCAGCCTCGCGAAATTGCAAAACCAGTACTACGCATACATAATTATGCTCTGGAAATACCATGGCCATAGGGGGAGGGGCACGACCACGGCATGCCCAGAATGCGGCTCAACCGCACTAGGGGCTCCCGATTGTGTCATTCTTTTTTTCTTTTCTCTTACTTTCAGGACTCCGTTCTCAAGAAGCCTTGTCCGGCAGTAGAATCGCCGAACTCACGATGCAATAGCCAGGGAAGCAGAAAGCTACGCCGAGTGTCCAGGTGGTCTCTATTACGAGCAGTATACCTGTTTTACATACCATCCCGCAAGCTTACCCCTGGAGGGGGACATGTCAAAGTCTCGTTCCTTGCTTGTCGCACTATTTGTATCATTCTGCTTTCATTGCAGTCCCTTTTGAATAAACAATACATAGCTTTTGCCTATTATTGCATTCCTTTTTTTCTATCTATATATGTTCAGTTATGACACTGTGCAACCGTACACTTTGGTACGGCCAATACACCAAGGGCTTATGTACCCCAAAATATGGTGTGATAAGTCCGAACACTTTCACAAGTGCGGCACCCCGAACTTATAGCATTATATGCATCGGCTCCGAATCGTGTCTTGGGTCAATAGTTGGGTTTGCCCGGCTCCCATGTTTTGGTACCTTACGTTCCGTTATATCGGCTAAGGTAGCGCTGGGAGAACCACTGCGATTGTGCCCCGGTTGAGCTGGGTTAAGCACCTCAGTGGAGAAAACTAAAACTGACCGTCATGATAGGGCGAGAGCCGGTCGCTGTTCGAGAGGTTTTCGAGTCCCTAAAGACTTATGCCGCTTAGAGCGAGGAGTCGGCATTGTCCGGCCTAGGCATGGATAGCGCCCCGAACTCGATCTTCCGAATACTAGGGGCTTCGCCGAAATTTAAAATTATAGAATTCGATGGTTAAGTGAGAGTGTTCAAGCATTATAGTTCGGTTGCCTGGTTCGTTGCGTTGAGCGCCTCCCTCGAAGGACCCAAGAATGGGAACAAGAGCGCTCAAGTTTATCCCGAACACCCCAGCACTCGTGGCATGGGGGCTGAAGCCAACGACTCGCCATCTCTCCAATTTAATAAACGGCAGCACAGAAGGTAATATTTTAAATTCACAAGCGTTGCTTAGCGCATATGAACAAGTTTTCAGTGTACAGGATAACAAATGCGAGTTTATTCAAAAATTACATCTTTGGAGCATTCATCCGCTATAAGGCGGGCACCCTTCAGGACGCCCTCATAATACATCTCGGGCTTGCGATACTCCTTGCCCGGCGGTGGTCCGTCCGTCACAAGCTTCTCAGCGTCCAGCTTGCCCCAGTACACTTTAGCACGGGCAAGGGCCCTACGGGCACCTTTGATGCAGACGGAGCGCTTGACGACTTCAATCCATGGACAGACGTCCACCAGCCGCCGCACTAGCCCGAAGTAGCTCCCAGGCATGGCTTCATTAGGCCACAGCCGAACTATGAGGCCCTTCATGGCCTGTTCGGCCACCTTGTGGAGCTCGACCAGCTGCTTCAGCTGGTCGCTCAAGGGCACCGGGTGTCCGGCCTCAGCATACTGAGACCAAAACACCTTCTCCGTCGATCTCCCTTCCTCGGCTCGGTAGAACGTGGCAGCATCGGACACACTGCGGGGCAGATCTGTGAATGCTCCTGGAGAGCTTCGGATTCGGGTAAGTAACAGATGATTCACTTTCATGTGCTTGCTTTGCATAAAGAATGCCTTACCCGCCGCTATCTTCTTTATCGCCTCAATCTCCTGGAGGGCTTTTTGGGCTTCGGCCTTAGCGGCTTTGGCACTCTCAAGGGTCGAGGCGAGCTCGGACTCTCGAGTCTTCGAGTCACGCTCCAAACTCTCGTGTTTTTCCACGAGAGCCTGGAGCTCTTGCCGCACCTCCGCCACCCGCGCCTCCTGCTTCTCTCGCTCGGTCCGCTCCGCGGCTGCATTGCTTTCAGCCTGGGACACCGCCTCCTTCAGGGTCGCCACCTCGTTCGTGGCCCCTGCAATATTCATGTTAGTCCTGTCATTTTTTGCAACCACATTTTTTATATAATCCCATAAGGTATTACTTACCTTCCTTGTCCTCGAGCTGCTTTTTGGCAAGGCCAAGCTCGTCCTTGGACCGCTCGAGGCTCTGCTTCAATGCATTGACCTCCGCAGTCAGTGCGGCAGAGGTCCCCAGCGGAGCCTGCATTCCCATATTGACATACTTATGTTAGACTCCTGCGTATATCTTTTTAGATCCTCAGTTCGGCTTTTCTTTCCGAACACCGAACTAAGCATCAGGGGCTACTGTCTATGCGGTAATATTCTTACATATCTTAAAATCTTACCTCAAAGCCTGTTAGAAGGCTGGCGCAGGCTTCAGTCAGCCCGCTCTTGGCGGACTAAACTTCCTGGATCACCACACTCATAACAGTGCGGTGCTCCTCGTCGATGGAGGCGCCGTTAAGCGCCTCCAGCAAGCTATCCGGTGCCTTCGGTTGGACAGAGGACACCGGCATCGCAGTCTTGCCCTTCTTACGAAGGGGCCGCCTGCCGGACTTCGGAACCACTGAAGGTTCCGGTACGGAGTCCGACACAGGGCCGGACTTAGAGCCCTTTGGGGTTTCATCCCCTTCGCGCCTAGAGTCCGGGAGGTTGCCTTGCGGCGCCTCTTGGACCACCTCCTCCTGGTCGGGCCCCTTTTGGGACCCCACCTCGGCGTCATCGGCGGCGCGAGGAGAGGAGGTGGCCGGAGGTGAAGTGCTATTCACATCCGACGAATCCAGGGAGCCGCTCGTCGAAGCGGCGAGCTCGTCCTTGGGCGGGCTACATGGTTGTATTCGGCGTTAGAAGACACTATGCGACAAATGAAAAGCCATGAGTTATTCCGGAATCTCGCCAGGGGCTTGGCCCTCAATGGCCACTCCTCTTCGCCGTCGTTGGCATTGGTGGAGAAGTCCGGAGGAAGGGTCCTTCCTTTCTTGGACCCTCCGGCCTCCCCAGTCGGGGCGGCCTTCCTTTTCTTCTCTCCCCCTGCTGGGGGAGAGGCTTCTTTTTCCTCCTCCTCGTTTTCACGGGAGGATTCCGCCTCAGAGTCTTCAGACTATGAGTCCGACAACACCTGGCGCCGGGCACTCCTTCGAGTCCCCGTGGCCTTCTTCTTGTCCTTCTTCTCCGGCACCACGTAAGGTGCCGGAACCAGCAGCCCCGTCAAGCGGGCGTCCGCTGGGTCTTCTGGCAAGGGAGCCAGACAGTTAACCTGCCCAGACGTGTTCTACCAGTCCTGTCAAAGGTAAGGGAGTTTAGATCCCGCATAGAGTCAAACTATGAAAAACTAGAGTCCCGTAAAGGGTAAAATAACTTACCTCGCTAGCTTGACGCTGCGAGCTAAATCCGCAATCTTCGGTAGCGGATGCGGGAGCCTCGGCGCCCTTGAACAACGCCTTCCAGGCATCTTCGTACATAGTGTCGAAGAGCTTGCTCAAGGTTTGGTGTTGTGCCGGATCGAACTCCCACAAGTTGAAGGACCGTTGTTGGCATGGGAGGATCCGGCGGATGAGCATAACCTGGACTACATTGACAAGCCAGAGATTCTTGTTCACCAGGTTTTGGATGCAGGTTTGGAGTCCGGTCAGCTCTTCCGAATTACCCCATGTCAGGCCCGTCTCTTTCCAAGAGGTGAGCCGTGTAGGGAAGCCTGATCGGAATTTGGGGGTCGCTGCCCATTTAGGGTCGCGCGGCTTGGTGATGTAGAACCACCCCGATTGCCACCCCTTCATGCTCTCCACAAAGGAGCCCTCGAGCCATAGGACGTTGGCCATCTTGCCCACCATGGCACCTCCGCACTCCGCTTGGCGGCCGCCCACTACCTTCGGCTTGACATTGAAGTCTTCAGCCATAAGCCGAAGTGGGGCTGGATGCAGAGGAAGGCCTCGCACACGACGATGAACGCCGAGATGTTGAGGATGAAATTCGGGGCCAGATCGTGGAAATCTAGGCCGTAGTAGAAGATGAGCCCCCGGACAAATGGGTGAAGTGGAAAACCTAGTCCGCGGAGGAAGTGGGTGAGGAACACCACCCTCTCATGGGGCCTGGGGGTGGGGATGAGCTGCCCCTTATCGGGGAGCCGATGCGTGATGTCGCCGGACAAGTATCCCGCCTTCCGCAGCTTTTTGACTTGCCCCTCCGTGACGGAGGAGACCATCCACTTGCCGCCCGCTCTGGACATAGCTGGAGAAGGTTGTGGAGGGATGTGCGGACTTGGGCGCTGGAGCTCGAGTGCGCGGAAATGGATGAGCAAAGGAGGAAGAAGGCGTAGGTGAAAAGGTGGATCTTCATCCCCTTATATGGACGGACGAAGCCATGCGTCCCCACCAGCCTGCTAAAACTCGCTTATCTCCCAAGCGACGTAATCAATGGCACAGTTGGGTTACCCATGCCCATATTGATGAGAATCCCGGAATAAGGGGACACGATCTCTGCTTTGACAAGACGTGCCAAGGAAACCGCCTCGCTAAACGCGCTGAGGTGGGACAGTAAAAACGATTCGAATAAAGGCCTGGCCGTGGTGTGATGTCACGCTGTGAAATACGTCAGCAGATTGAATTTGTGTAAATATTATTCTCTCTACGGTGGTATGTGGAACTTATTTTGCAGAGCCGGACACTATCCTTGTGTTCAAAATCTTCTATGAAGTATTTGGAGAAGGAACCCGCCTTGCAATGCCGAAGACAATATGTGCGCCGGACTCGTCGTCGTTGAAGCCTGGTTCAGGGGCTACTGAGGGAGTCCTGGATTAGGGGGTGTCCGGATAGCCGGACTATAGCCTTTGGCCGGACTCCTGGACTATGAAGATACAATATTGAAAACTTCGTCCCGTGTCCGGATGGGACTTTCCTTGGCGTGGAAGGAAAGCTTGGCGATACGGATATGTAGATCTCCTACCATTGTAACCGACTCTGTGTAACCCTAACCCTCTTCGGTATCTATATAAACTGGAGGGTTTTAGTCCGTAGGACGAACAACGATCATACCATAGGCTAGCTTCTAGGGTTTAGCCTCTCTGATCTCGTGGTAGATCTACTCTTGTACTACCCATATCATCAATATTAATCAAGCAGGAGTAGGGTTTTACCTCCATCGAGAGGGCCCGAACCTGGGTAAAAACATCGTGTCCCTTGTATCCTGTTACCATCCGCCTAGACGCACAGTTCGGGACCCCCTACCCGAGATCCGCCGGTTTTGACACCGACAACGCTCCAAGCAAAACACATATCATATGGCGAATAAAAATATAGCTCCAAGTAAAGTTACCGATGAACGAAGACGAAAGAGGGAATGCCTTCCGGGGCATCCCAAATCTTAGACGCTTGGTTATCCTTTAATACTACCTTGGTGTGCCTTGGGCATAACCAAGCTTAGGCTCTTGCCACTCCTTATTCCATAGTCCATCAAATCTTTACCCAAAACTTGAAAACTTCACAACACAAAACTCAACAGAAAACTCGTAAGCTCCGTTAGTATAAGAAAATAAATAACCACTTAGGTACTGTAATGAACTCATTCTTTATTTATATTGGTGTTAAACCTACTGTATTCCAACTTCTCTATGGTTTATAAACTATTTTACTATCCATAGATTCATCAAAATAAGCAAACAACACAATGAAAACAGAATCTGTCAAAAACAGAACAGTCTGTAGTAATCTGTATCAAACGTATACTTATGGAACTCCAAAAATTCTAAAATAAATTGGTGGACCTGAGGAATTTGTCTAGTAATCATCTGCAAAAATAATCAACTAAATATCACTCACTAGTAAAAAGTTCTAGCTAATCTCGTGAGTGCTAAAGTTTCTGTTTTTTACAGCATGATCATAAAGACTTCACCCAAGTCTTCCCAAAGGTTCTACTTGGCACAAACACTAATTAAAACATACAGCCACATCTAAACAGAATCTAGATGGATTATTTATTTCTAAACAGAACCAAAAAAGCAAGAAACTAAAATAAAATTGTGTTTCCTCCCAACAAGCGCTATCGTTTAACGCCCCTAGCTAGGCATGATGATTTCAATGATGCTCACATAAAAGATAAGAATTGAAACATAAAGAGAGCATCATGAAGAATATGACTAGCGCATTTAAGTCTAACCCACTTCCTATGCATAGGGATTTTGTGAGCAAAAAATTTATGGGAACAATAATCAACTTGCATAGGAAGGCAAAACAAGCATAACTTTAAAACTTTAAGCACATAGAGAGGAAACTTTATATTATTGCAATATGTGGAAGCATATGGTCCTCTCTCATAATAATTTTCAGTAGCATCATGAATGAATTCAACAATATAACCACCACCTAAAGCATTCTTTTCATGATCTACTTGCATAGAAAATTTACTACTCTCCACATAAGCAAATTTATTCTCACCAACAATAGTGGGAGCAAACTCAACAAAATAACTATCATGTGATTGAAAATTAAGATCAAGATGACAAGTTTCATGGTTATAATTATTTTTTAGAGCATATATGTCATCACAATAACCATCATAGATAGGAGGCATGCTTTCATCATAGTAAATTTGCTCATCAAAGCTTGGGGAACAAAAAATATCATCTTCGTCAAACATAGCATCCCCAAGCTTGTGGCTTTGCATATCATTAGCATCATGGATATTCAAGGAATTCATACTAACAACATTGAAATCATGCTCATCATTCAAAGATTTAGTGCCAAACATTTTAATGCATTCTTCTTCTATCACTTTGGCACAATTATCGGAATCCTTATTTTCACGGAAGACATTAAAAAGATGAAGCATATGAGGCAAACTCAATTCCATTTTTTTGTAGTTTTCTTTTATAACTAAGCTAGTGCTAAAACAAGAAACAAAAAGATTCGATTGCCAGATCTAAAGATATACCTTCAAGCACAAACCTCCCTAGCAACGGTGCCAGAAAAGAGCTTGATGTCTACTACACAACCTTCTTCTTGTAGACGTTGTTGGGCCTGCAAGTGCACAGGTTTGTAGGACAGTAGAAAATTTCCTTCAAGTGGATGACCTAAGGTTTATCAATCCGTAGCGTAGGATGAAGATGGTCTCTCTCAAGCAACCCTGCAACCAAATAACAAAGAGTATCTTGTGTCCCCAACACACCCAATACAATGGTAAATTGTATAGGAGCACTAGCTCGGCGAAGAGATGGTGATACAAGTGGAATATGGATGGTAGATAAAGGTATTTGTAATCTGAAAATATAAAAACAGCAAGGTAACTAATGATAAAAGTGAGCGTAAACGGTATTGCAATGATAGGAAACAAGGCCTAGGGTTCATACTTTCACTAGTGCAAGTTCTCTCAACAATAATAACATAGATAGATCATATAACAATCCCTCAACATGCAACAAAGAGTCACTCCAAAGCCACTAATAGCGGAGAACAAACGTAGAGATTATGGTAGGGTACGAAACCACCTCAAAGCTATTCTTTCGGATCAATCTATAAAAGAGTTCGTACTAGAATAACACCTTAAGACACAAATCAACAAAAACCCTAATGTCACCTAGATACTCCATTGTCACCTCAAGTATCCGTGGGCATGATTATACGATATGCATCACACAATCTCAGATTCATCCAACCAACACAAAGTACTTCAAAGAGTGCCCCAGAGTTTCTACCGGAGAGTCAAGAATGTGTGCCAACCCCTATGCATAGGTTCATGGGCGGAACCCGCAAGTTGGTCACCAAAACATACATCAAGAGGCACATGATATCCCATTGTCACCACAGATAAACACGGCAAGACATACATCAAGTGTTCTCATAAAAGACTCAATCCGATAAGATAACTTCAAAGGGGAAACTCAATTCATCACAAGAGAGTAGAGGGGGAGAAACATCATAAGATCCAACTACAATAGCAAAGCTCGGGATACATCAAGATCATGCCATAGAGGGAACACGAGAGAGAACACGAGAGAGAGAGAGATCAAACACATAGCTACTGGTACATACCCTCAGCCCCGAGGGTGAACTACTCCCTCCTCGTCATGGAGAGCGCCGGGATGATGAGGATGGCCACTGGTGAGGGTTCCCCCTCCGGCAGGGTGCCGGAACAGGGTCCCGATTGACTTTTGGTGGATCTCGAGGCTTCTGGCGGTGGAACTCCCGATCGATTCTCCGTTCCCCGAAAGTTTTAGGGTACGTGGGTATATATGGGTGAAAGAAGTACGTCGGTGGACCTCCGGGCTGTCCACGAGGTAGGGGGGCGCCCTAGGGGGTGGGCACGCCCCCCACCCTCGTGGGCAGCCCGAGACTCCCCTGGTGAGCTTCCGGTACTCCGTGGGCTTCTTCTGGTCCAAAAATAAGTTCCGTGGAGTTTCAGGTCAATTGGACTCCGTTTGATATTCCTTTTCTTCGAAACACTAAAATAGGCAAAAACAGCAATTCTGGGCTGGGCCTCCGGTTAATAGGTTAGTCCCAAAAATAATATAGAACTGGATAATAAAGCCCAATATTGCCCAAAACAGTAGATAATATTGCATGGAGCAATCAAAATTTATAGATATGTTGGAGACGTATCAAGCATCCCCAAGCTTAATTCTTGCTCGTCCCCGAGTAGGTAAATGATAAAAAAGATAATTTTTGATGTGGAATGCTAGTTGGCATAATTTCAATGTAATTCTTCTTAATTGTGATATGAATATTCAGACCCGAAAGATTCAAGACAAAAGTTCATATTGACATAAAAATAATAATACTTCAAGCATACTAACTAAGCAATTATGTCTTCTCAAAATAACATGGCCAAAGAAAGTTATCCCTACAAAATCATATAGTCTGGCTATGCTCTATCTTCACCACACAAAGTATTTAAATCATGCACAATCCCGATGACAAGCCAAGCAATTGTTTCATACTTTTGACATTCTCAAACTTTTTCAATCTTCACGCAATACATGAGCGTGAGCCATGGACATAACACTATATGTGGAATAGAATGGTGGTTGTGGAGAAGACAAAAAGGAGAAGATAGTCTCACATCAACTAGGCGTATCAACGGGCTATGGAGATGCCCATCAATAGATATCAATGTGAGTGAGTAGGGATTGCCATGCAACAGATGCACTAGAGCTATAAGTGTATGAAAGCTCAACAAAAGAAACTAAGTGGGTGTGCATCCAACTCGCTTGCTCACGAAGACCTAGGGCATTTTGAGGAAGCCCATCATTGGAATATACAAGCCAAGTTCTATAATGAAAAATTCCCACTAGTATATGAAAGTGACAACATAGGAGACTCTCTATCATGAAGATCGTGGTGCTACTTTGAAGCACAAGTGTGGTAAAAGGATAGTAGCATTGCACCTTCTCTCTTTTTCTCTCATTTTTTTATTTTATTTTTTTATTTGGGCCTTTTCTCTTTTTTTATGGCCTCTTTTTTTCTCTTTTTTTTATTTTTCGTCCGGAGTCTCATCCCGACTTGTGGGGGAATCATAGTCTCCATCATCCTTTCCTCACTGGGACAATGCTCTAAAAAATGATGATCATCACACTTTTATTTTCTTACAACTCAACAATTACAACTCGATACTTAGAACAAAATATGACACTACATGAATGCCTCCGGCGGTGTACCGGGATATGCAATGACTCATGAGTGACATGTATGAAAGAATTATGAACGGTGGCTTTGCCACAAATACGATGACAACTACATGATCATGCTAAGCAATATGACAATGATGGAACATGTCATAATAAATGGAACGGTGGAAAGTTGCATGGCAATATATCTCGGAATGGCTATGGAAATGCCATGATAGGTAGGTATGGTGGCTGTTTTGAGGAAGGTATATGGTGGGTGTATGATACCGGCGAAAGGTGTGCGGTATTAGAGAGGCTAGCAATGGTGGAAGGGTGAGAAAAGTGTGTATAATCCATGGACTCAACATTAGTCATAAAGAACTCATATACTTACTGCAAAAATCTACAAGTTATCAAAGCAAAGTATTACGCGCATGCTCCTAGGGGGATAGATTGGTAGGAAAAGACCATCGCTGGTCCCCGACCGCCACTCATAAGGAAGACAATCAATAAATAAATCATGCTCCGACTTCATCACATAACGGTTCACCATACGTGCATGCTACGGGAATCACAAACTTTAACACAAGTATTTCTCAAATTCACAACTACTCAACTAGCATGACTCTAATATCACCATCTCCATATCTCAAAACAATTATCAAGCATCAAACTTCTCATAGTATTCAACACACTCATAAGAATTCTTACAAATCTTGTATGCCTAGCATATTAGGATTATTTAAGCAAACTACCATGCTATTTAAGACTCTCAAAATAATCTAAGTGAAGCATAAGAGATCAATAGTTTCTATAAAACAAATCCACCACCGTGCTCTAAAAGATATAAGTGAATCACTTGAGCAAATGACAAACTAATCTGAAAGATATAAGTGAAGATCAATGAGTAGTCGAATAATTATGCAACTATGTGAAGACTCTCTAACGTTTAAGAATTTAAGATCTTGGTATTTTATTCAAACAGCAAGCAAAGCTAGAGAAAATAAAATTACGCTCCAAGCAAAACACATATCATGTGGCGAATAATAATATAGCTCCAAGTAAAGTTACCGATGAACGAAGACAAAAGAGGGAATGCCTTCCGGGGCATCCCCAAGCTTAGACGCTTGGTAATCCTTTAATATTACCTTGGTTTGCCTTGGGCATCCCCAATCTTAGGCTCTTGCTACTCCTTATTCCATAGTCCATCAAATCTTTACCCAAAACTTGAAAACTTCACAACACAAAACTCAACAGAAAACTCGTAAGCTCCGTTAGTATAAGAAAATAAATCACCACTTAGGTACTGTAATTAACTAATTATTTATTTATATTGGTGTTAAACCTACTGTATTCCAACTTCTCTATGGTTTATAAACTATTTTACTAGCCATAGATTCATCAAAATAAGCAAACAACACAATGAAAACAGAATCTGTCAAAAACAGAACAGTCTGTAGTAATCTGTATCAAACGTATACTTCTGTAACTCCAAAAATTCTAAAATAAATTTTTGGACCTGAGGAATTTGTCTAGTAATCATCTGCAAAAATAATCAACTAGATATCACTCTCCAGTAAAAAGTTCTAGCTAATCTCGTGAGTGCTAAAGTTTCTGTTTTTTACAGTATGATCATAAAGACTTCACCCAAGTCTTCCCAAAGGTTCTACTTGGCACAAACACTAATTAAAACATAAAGCCACATCTAAACAGAAGCTAGATGGATTATTTATTACTAAACAGAACCAAAAAGCAAGAAACTAAAATAAAATTGGGTTGCCTCCCAACAAGCGCTATCGTTTAACGCCCCTAGCTAGGCATGATGATTTCAACGATGCTCACATAAAAGATAAGAATTGAAACATAAAGAGAGCATCATGAAGAATATGACTAGCGCATTTAAGTCTAACCCACTTCCTATGCATAGGGATTTTGTGAGCAAACAATTTATGGGAAAAATAATCAACTTGCATCGGAAGGCAAAACAAGCATAACTTTAAAACTTTAAGCACATAGAGAGGAAACTTTATATTATTGCAATATGTGGAAGCATATGGTCCTCTCTCATAATAATTTTCAGTAGAATCATGAATGAATTCAATAATATAACCAGCACCTAAAGCATTCTTTTCATGATCTACTTGCATAGAAAATTTACTACTCTCCACATAAGCAAATTTATTCTCATCAACAATAGTGGGAGCAAACTCAACAAAATAACTATCATGTGATTGAAAATTAAGATCAAGATGACAAGTTTCATGGTTATAATTATTTTTTTGGAGCATATGTGTCATCACAATAATCATCATAGATAGGAGGCATGCTTTCATCATAGTAAATTTGCTCATCAAAGCTTGGGGAACAAAAAATATCATCTTCGTCAAACATAGCATCCCCAAGCTTGTGGCTTTGCATATCATTAGCATCACGGATATTCAAGGAATTCATACTAACAACATTGCAATCATGCTCATCATTCAAAGATTTAGTGCCAAACATTTTAGTGCATTCTTCTTCTAACACTTTGGCACAATTATCGGAATCCTTATTTTCATGGAAGACATTAAAAAGATGAAGCATATGAGGCAAACTCAATTCCATTTTTTTTGTAGTTTTATTTTACAACTAAGCTAGTGCTAAAACAAGAAACAAAAAGATTCGATTGCAAGATCCAAAGATATTCCTTCAAGCACAAACCTCCCCGGCAACGGCGCCAGAAAAGAGCTTGATGTCTACTACACAACCTTCTTCTTGTCGACGTTGTTGGGCCTGCAAGTGCACAGGTTTGTAGGACAGTAGCAAATTTCCCTCAAGTGGATGACCTAAGGTTTATCAATCCGTAGGAAATGTAGGATGAATATGGTCTCTCTCAAGCAACCCTGAAACCAAATAACAAAGAGTCTCTTGTGTCCCCAACACACCCAATACAATGGTAAATTGTATAGGTGCACTAGTTCGGCGAAGAGATGGTGATACAAGTGCAATATGGATGGTAGATAAAGGTATTTGTAATCTGAAAATATAAAAACAGCAAGGTAACTAATGATAAAAGTGAGCGTAAACGGTATTGCAATGATAGGAAACAAGGCCTAGGGTTCATACTTTCATTAGTGCAAGTTTTCTCAACAATAATAACATAGATATATCATATAACAATCCCTCAACATGCAACAAAGAGTCACTCCAAAGCCACTAATAGAGGAGAACAAACATAGAGATTATGGTAAGGTACGAAACCACCTCAAAGCTATTCTTTCGGATCAATCTATAAAAGAGTTCGTACTAGAATAACACCTTAAGACACAAATCAACTGTCGGTGTACTAGAGTAGGGGTACCCTAGTATCCCGAACTTGTGCACGGGCAGTCGCAGCGTCCCGCGGCAAGGCTTGCCAGGTGACCGCCAAGGTCCTCCGTGGTTCCTTTGGAGCCATTCAAGAACAAAGTATTCAAGCCAAGGAGACAAGGCCCCGGCAAGAGGAGCTTGCCGGGAAGACCAACCAAGGAGAAAAGACCCCGGCAAGAGGAGCTTGCCGGGAAGGCCAACCAAGGCACCTCAAGGAACTTGCCGCGACGCGCCCGGCGTCCCGGCAAGGCCCGGCGAGCGACAAGCTTCCGGACGCAACAAGACAGCAGCCGCGGCAGGCTACCACTCTGCACCTGCGCTCCAGCACGTCTACCAACGTGTCGCCACGGGACCTTTCCAGGCGCGCGTGGCGAAAGTCTATGCAGCTAGCGGTGCACGGTGGCGAGCGGCGATGACAAGGCTACCATCGTGGCAAGCGGTGGTGCCCCTGACGGTCCCTTTTTGCACTATTTGGGCGATGCAGATAGGCATTTAATGCCCTTGTCCCCTGCCGTCAGGGTTAGGTAGAAAACACTGTACAAGTAACTGTACCTACCACAACTATTCTTCCATTTTTACCCTTGTCTACGTTGCCACCTGTCGGTGACCCCTTTAGCATATAAAAGGAGGCCCATGCGCAACATAGAGGGGGTTCAAAACCTAGGAAAGCCAGAGCATACACACGCTCGGCACTGTAGCTCTCAGCGCTCCTGAGCAAGAACACAATAGAATCAGACAAGCAGCAGTGGGAGTATTATATCTCCAGAGAGCTCCGAAGCTAGGTAAAATCACTCGTGTGCTTCGTCTCGATCTGCTCTTCGTTCGATCTCCGCCCCCCGCCGAATCGAAAGGGGCTCCGGTCCCATAGGTGTTCGTGGGTCAGCCTCCCCGACATCTTTGGCGCGCCAGGTAGGGGGCGTCGAGGTCGTGTGAACCTGATCCGACGTTCACATGAGCCAGACCTTCATCTTCTTCATTATCTTCATCGACATGCCACCGAAGAAGCAGGCTTCGGGGGTAGCCGCTCCGTCCGCGTCGAACCCACCGCCACCGGAGCAAACAGGCGGTAGGGTAGATGCTGGTGGAAGAACGGGCATCGACGAGGGAGCTCAAGGTGCCGCCAAGTCCAAGGACAAGGCTCCGCAGACCTCGGCGTCCGGACAAGTACCGCGCCCATCTCAGGAGGCGCGGGACCGGAAGCGTCATGGTACTCACGGTGCCATACGTTTGCTGGACCAAGATCGAGCTGGTGGATCTCGAGATGCCCAAGACCAGCATGCGCGTCCACATGCTGGCACGAGCGTGGTACGGTCGCCTGGTCGGGACACTGCTCCTCCTAACGTAGTTAGGAGTTCGAGCATGTCCCGCTCCTCGCACCGTTCGCCACTGCCACCCACCACTCCAGCAGAAGCTTTGGCAAGAGCTCAACTGCTCCTAGACTTCCCTCCAACGCCAGACAAGATCGACGAGTGGAGGGCCACCATTCAGAGTCTCATCGGCTTCGCCAACGGCGACACTCCACGGCAGCCGAGCACATCGCAGCCGCGGCAAGATTGCCAGGCACAAGCCGATGACAACAGAACCGGTGGGGGTGCAACCACCATGCACTCTCCACCCCAAAGGCCAAGATCGCCGACTCGCCGGGTCAACCTCGACAGCGACTCCACTGCATCATCAGATCCGCGAGCTCGTCGCGATCAGCGCCAAGTTCTTCACGAACAACAGCAAGAAGACGCTCGTACTCGCATCGAGCGTCGAAGAGAAGCGCGTCGTCAATCAGACCAGCGCGCTGGGCCCTCTGTCGACATGCATGCGCCAGGGGAACCAGGCGACTTGCCATACGCGGTAGGTTGCCCTGCGTTTACTCGTGAGCTGCGGCAAGTCCAGTGGCCCAGCACCAAGAATTTCAAGCCAGACGTAGTAGAGAAGTACGACGGCAAGACGCATCCGTCGGAGTTCCTCAGCATCTACACCATTGCGGTACAAGCTGCTGGGGGGCGGGACGACAAGATCCTTGCCAACTACTTCCCGCTGGTGCTCAAGTCCAACGTCAGGTCCTGGCCCATGCACTTGCCGGACAACTCCATATCCTCCTGGGCAGACCTATGCCATCAGTTTGTCGGCGCCTTTACAGGCGGCCACAAACCTCATGGCCAAGAAAGCGATCTACATCTGCTTGTCTAGAAGGAAGGAGAGTCCCTGCGCAAGTACATTCAGAGATTCAGCCGTGTACATTACAACATACCAGATATCCACCCTGCCGCGGTCATCAGCGCGTTCCATCAGAACGTGCGAAACCGTAGGATGCGGGAGGAGATGGCGATGTGCAATATCAAGGACGTCAGTGAGCTATATGCCCTGGCCGACAAGTGTGCACGTGCTGAGGAAGGGAGGAGACTCCCAGAGAGACTACAGGAGCAGGAGGATCTGACAGTGAAGATGCCGCCCCGGCAAGGAAAAACCGGCGGCGGAACAGGAAGAAGAAAGGCAAAGATGTGCTAGTTGTTGAGCAGTCCGGCAACGGAGGTGGCGCCAAGACAGCCAAAGCTGGTGACTCCGGCAAGGAGACTGCCGCATGTACCAACTGCCAGGCTGTGGCGGTCGCCGACAAGCAGGACAGCACCAACAAGCAGTATTGCATGATCCACCGCACCAAGGGCCATGATCTCCAGAGTTGCAAGAAAGTCGAGCAGCTTATCGAGCTGCAGAAGGCTGAGTACGAGCGACGCGACAAGGAGAAGGCCCAAGGAGGTGATGGAGGATCCGGCAAGAAGCGCCCTGGCCGGGGAGGACGCCGCGGCAAGGCCAAGCAGCGGCAAGGAGATAGACCTCCCCGCGGCCACGACAAGGATGAAGACGAAGATGAAGATGAAGATATGGATGATGACGAGACCAGTGAGCAGAAGTTCCAGAAAGCCACAGAGGTCCTGTGCGTTGACGGAGGTGCTTCTCTGCATACTTCACACCGCCAACTCAAGCAGTGGGCGCGGGAAGTTAATGCGGCAGAACCATCCGTAGAGTCACGCAAGCCTCTGAAGTGGTCCAGCACGCCTATCATCTTTGATATTGAGGACCACCCTGATCGCATAACTGCGGTCGGGTGCTTGCCGATTTTGGTTTCACCAACTATCCGCAACCTCAAGGTCACTAAGATGCTAGTTGACGGCGGGGCCGGCTTGAACCTGATCTCCTCTGCAGTACTCCAGAAACTCCAGATCCCTAACAGCGAGCTCGAAGAGACCGGCACGTTCCAAGGAATCAATCCGGGAAGGAGCAAGCCAAAGGGAAAGATCATGTTGCCGGTGACATTTGGCAGCGAGATAAACTTCAGGACTGAGAGGGTTACTTTCGACGTTGCTGACATTCCATTGCCCTACAATGGAATACTTGGCCGTCCAGCACTCGCCAAATTCATGGCAGCCTCTCACTATGCATATAACATGCTCAAGATGCCCGGCCCGATAAGTGTCATCTCTGTCCCTGGCGACAAGAAGGACGCTCTTATCTACGCCGACAAGATCTACCGGGATGCAGCAGCCGCAGCAGATCGCAAGACGCTTGCCGCTGAAGCTCCCGGGGGGAAGAAGAAGACCAAGTCCGGCAAGAGCTCTGATGCCCACTCCGGCAAGCGCACCTCTTCGGAGTGCTGCGCTACCGTCGAGGACGCACCATCGAGCTCCACCGGCAAGCGTAACAAGACAATGGCCGCTCCGCCAGAGACCAAGAAGGTGTCTGCCAAGGAGAACGGCACTGGTGGTACCTTCACCATCAGTGCCACTCTCGACCCTAAATAGGAAAGCGCGCTCATTGCTTTCCTGTGGGCGAATGTCGACGTGTTTGCGTGGCAACCGTCTGACATCCCCGGTGTTCCCAGGAAAGTAATCGAGCACCATCTTGCCATTTGTCCTCATGCGCGGCCCGTCAAGCAGAAAGTTAGGAAACAAGCAGTGGAGCGCCAAGAATTCATTGTAGAGGAAATCAAGAAGTTGGAAGCAGCAGGCCTTGTCAGAGGAGTGCTCCATCCTACGTGGTTGGCCAATCATGTAGTCATGCGCAAGGCAAACGGGAAATGGAGGCTTTGTATAGACTTTACCGATGTAAATAAAGGTTGTCCCAAAGACCCATTTCCCTTGCCGCGCATTGACCAGATTGTTGACTCCACGGCCGGATGTGATTTGCTTTCATTTCTTGACGCATACTCAGGATATCATCAGATCTTCATGGCAGAAGAGGATGAGGAAAAGACCGCATTCATTACCCCATGTGGCACGTACTGTTTCATACGGATGCCTTTTGGTTTAAAGAATGCTGGTTCAACATTTGCAAGAGTAGTCCATGAAGCTTTTGAGCCACAAATGCACAGAAATGTAGAGGCCTACATGGATGACATAGTGGTCAAGAGCAAAGACAGGGCAACCCTGATCCAAGATTTGGACGAAACCTTTGCAAATCTGCGCAAGATCAACCTCAAGCTTAACCCCGAGAAGTGCGTGTTTGGAGTCCCTTCCGGCAAGCTTCTCGGGTTCTTTGTGTCTCAGCGGGTAATTGAAGCCAATCCCGACAAGATCAAGGCCATTGAGCAGATTGAAGCACCGAAGCGCGTCAAGGATGTACGAAGACTTGCCGGTTGCGTGGCTGCTCTCAGCAGGTTTATCTCTAGGTCTGCTGAGCGCGCCCTGCCGTTCTTCAAAATTTTGAAGAAGGCAGGTCCAATGAAATGGACTCCGGAAGCGGAGGCTGCGCTGCAGGACTTGAAGAGATACCTGTCCTCCACTCCAACACTTGTCGCACCTAAACCACAAGAAAAGTTGCTATTGTACTTAGCGGCTACCAATCAAGTTGTTAGTGCTGCGTTAGTAGCGGGGAGGGAGGCAGATGATGAGCCAGCAACCACGGCAAGTGCACCCAGCGACAAGCAGGGGGCTTCGCCGACAAGCTCTGGTCCCGACAAGCAGGAGGTGCAGAAGAGAATGGTGCAGCGCCCAGTTTACTTTGTCAGTTCCCTTTTGCAAGGGGCTAGGTCAAGGTACTCTGGTGTGCAGAAATTGCTTTTCGGCCTTCTCATGGCCTCGAGAAAGCTGCGCCATTACTTCCAAGCACATGAGATCACAGTTATCACTCGCTTTCCGTTGAAGAGGATACTGCAGAATCCAGAAGCAACAGGCAGGATTGTCGAGTGGGCACTGGAACTGTCAAGCTTTGGCCTCAAGTTTGAAAGCACTTCAACTATCCAAAGCAGAGCATTGGCAGAATTCATAGCAGAGTGGACGCCAACACCAGATGAAGAAATTCCAGAAATGAGCATCCCCGTCAAGGAAGCAAGCAAAGAGTGGCTGATGTACTTTGATGGTGCTTTCTCGCTGCAAGGCGCCAGTGCGGGCGTACTACTTGTCGCGCCCACCGGAGAGCACCTCAAGTACGTAGTCCAGATGCACTTTCCCAAGGAGCAAGCAACGAACAATACTGCAGAGTATGAAGGTTTGCTTGCCGGTCTCAGGATCGCGGAAGACCTTGGGATAAGGAAGCTCGTTGTCAGGGGTGACTCACAGCTTGTCGTACGCCAAGTGAACAAGAATTATCAGAGTCCGTTGATGGAAGCTTATGTTGATGAAGTGAGGAAGCTAGAAGAGCACTTTGACGGCCTGCAGATGGAGCACGTTCCAAGAGCTGAGCACGACATTGCCGATGGCCTGTCGAAGTGCGCTGCACTTAAGTTGCCTGTGGAACCAGGGATCTTTGTGCTCAAGCTGACTCAACCATCTGTGACACCATCAACTGGACAAAGCAAGAAGAGGAAGTTGATTTCTGGTGACTACTTTCCGGCAGAGCTCCCTGAAGCCGCCGCCAAGAAGGTCCCCAAGATCAACACCAAGGACGCTGAGGAGCAGTCTGCTCCGGCAAACCCTAGGGTTTGTTCCGTTGAAGCAAACACTCCCGACAAGTTTTGCTCCGGCAAGCTTGCTGGGGAATGTCAAGCTCCGGCTGAGCTGCAGGTTCTTGCCGTAGAAGCAGATGTTCCCGCAGCAGCAGATGTGCCTTTAGTCCTTGTTATCGAGCCGCAAGCTCCAGCATGGGCACAGCAGATTGTCCGTTTCCTTCAGACAGGAGAACTTCCCGAAGAGCAAGAAGAAGCGGAAAGAGTAGCCCGGCAGTCAAGTATGTACCAGTTTGTCGACAATACACTGTGCAGATGGAGACTCAACGGAGTGAAATTGAAGTGTATTCCCCGGGAAGACGGACAAAAGCTGTTGGCAGAGATACACGGAGGCATATGTGGTCACCACATTGGCGCAAGAGCACTTGCCGGCAAAGCTTTCCAGCAAGGTCTCTTTTGGCCGACAGCCCTCCAGGATGCAACTGCACAAGTAACCAAGTGTGAAGCGTGCCAGTTCCATTCCAAGCAGATACACCAGCCAGCTCAAGCTCTCCAGACGATCCCTTTATCCTGGCCATTTACGGTCTGGGGGCTCGATATCCTCGGCCCCTTTCCCCGAGCAATCGGGGGCTTTGAGTACTTGTACGTAGCAATCGACAAGTTCACAAAGTGGCCGGAAGTGGAAGCAGTGAGGAAGGTGACAGCACAGTCAGCAGTCAAGTTCTTCAGGTCAATTGTTTGCCGTTTCGGGATCCCTAACAGGATCATCACGGACAACGACACGCAATTCACGAGCCACACCTTCATGCAGTATGTCCAAGACCTTGGCGCCAAGGTCTGCTTCGCTTCTGTTGCTCACCCGAGAAGCAACGGTCAAGTGGAGAGGGCAAATGCTGAAGTGCTGCATTGCCTCAAGACCAGAACTTTCGACAGGCTGCACAAGTGCGGAAGAAACTGAATCGAGGAGCTGCCGGTGGTTCTTTGGTCGATCAGGACGACACCAAATCGAGCCACTGGCCAGACACCTTTTGCTATAGTCTATGGAGCAGAGGCAGTTCTCCCCACGGAACTCGTATACGGGTCACCTCGAGTGCTCGCTTATGATGAGCTCGAGCAAGAGCAGCTGCGACAAGATGACGCGCTGCTCCTTAAGGAAGACCGTCTTCCGGCCGCTGTGCGAGCTGCTCGCTACCAGCAAGCTTTGCGCCGCTACCATAGCCGCAAAGTTAATGCCAGAAGTCTCGAGGAAGGCGACCTTGTTCTTCGGCGCGTTCAATCCGCCAAGAATTCCAACAAGTTGACGCCGAAGTGGGAAGGCCCTTACCGGGTGAAACGAGTCACTAGGCCTGGCGCTGTCCGCCTTGAGACCGAAGATGGCGTACCAGTGAGCAACTCCTGGAACATTGAACATCTTCGTAAGTTTTACCCGTAAGGCGCGGTTGCCGGAACCTGTTCCGGCTACCACCTTTTGTACAAGTCTTGCCGCTGTTGCATGTAATCCTTTGTACAAAGCCGGGCGCAGACCCCATGCGTAAATAAAGCTCATGTGCTCCGCACACCCTGTCAATTTCATGCTTTCTATACTTTGCATGTATTATCTGACACTTTGTGCAGTGCCTACCCCCGGTAAGCAATAACAAGTTGTAAGGCTCCATATCTTTATTTTCTCTTCTTTCTTTTTCTCAAAAGGAAGGTTCCCTCGCCCACAAGTTTATCGGGGGGAAAGGAGAAGATAATGGTGTGGACCAGGCATCGTTCAAGAAAGTTTTGCCTTGCCGGGAAGCGAATGACAGAAAAGCTAAGTTGCCAAAGTTTGAGCAATCAGACTCTTTTAAATTTTTAAGTTATCTTCCTTGAACGACCATGCTTTGTATGGAAAACCTGTGCGTGGAGGAACCTACTCGTAGCTAGTTGCATGCGCCCTTACTTTGTTTCGAGTCCGCTCAACAACTTAAGTGAGCTGCGGCTAGTCGCGACAAGGTTTCTTGCCGGCTGCGGCACCGCGCAGGCTGCTGACGTCCCGCACTCAGCACTCGCGGTTAAGGTGCATGCGCCGGCAAGTTCCCTAAAAGCATAGGGTAAAAGCATACAAAGGAAGGAATCAAGTAAAGGAAATAACATAGCAATCAATACCTAAGATAGAGTATATTACAAGATAGCTTGTCGCAGCTCTAACAGACTGTTATCATAATATGACCAGCGGCGGCAAGAAAAGAAGAAAACGGGTGGCCTAATCTACGCGGTCGCCATCAACCCTCTTGATCCCGCTCACCTTGTCCACAATGGGTGTGAGAAGAGCCTTGAGCGCTTCCAAATCAGCTTCAGGCGGCAAGGTCTTGAGGACTCTGGTGAGGTTGAGGCCCGGGTTGCGGAAGGCCACCTTCATCAGCACCTTTTGAAGAGCTCCCGCACAAATCTCACGCGACTCGTCGGCCAGCTGCTTTGGGATCCTCTCCTGGAGCCGCTAGAGGGCCGTCGCCACGCCTTTGAAGAACAAAGTGAGTTTGGCGCTGGGCTGGAGGTTCTCGTCGGAGGAGTACCCAAGATCCTCCATCCCCAGCTGCGTCAACTCCCTGTCAATGGATGCAGCAATATCCACGAGCCCTTCTGTCCAATGCTCCACATTCTCCCTAAAGGCGTTCTGGGTCTCGGCATCTCTCGCCAGCAGCGCCTCGTTGTCCTTGATCTCCTTCCTCAAGGTCGCTTCCCCCTCCTTGGCCTCATCCAACGTCTTGGTCAAGGTAGCCAGCTTCAGTTCAAGGTCCACGTTGGACTCCTTGGCGGCGTTAAGCTCCTTGTTCTTCTCAGCGAGACGGCCCTGCAGCTCGCCGAAGGTGTAGGCGTCCTTCTCGCGCTCTTGCTTGAGCGCGGTAAGCTCCTCACCGCTCGCCTTGAGATCGGCCTCCAGCTTTGCCACCTTTGTCTCCAGTTCCTTCTTGGTGGCCTCTGTAGCGGCGGCAGCGTCCTTTGCTTCCTTGAGAGCCCCGCCAATTGATCGCTCGCGCACGGCAAGCTCCTCCTCGTAGCTGTCGAGGTTGACCTTCCGCTGCGCCAACTCACCCTCCCGCGCAGACAGCTCCTCGGCGACAAGCCGCTGTTGCTCTTCAGCTTCAGCCTTCTCGAGAAGGAAGGCTTTCTGCTCCTCGGCGAGTTGCTCTCGCTGCTCTGCCAGGGACCCGAGAGCCTCCTAATTGAGACCCCGGAGCTCCTCCGCGCGCTTCTCAATGTCTACTCCTGCCTTTGCGACAAGCGCTTCCCGGGATTCCACCTTGGCTTGCCGAGCGCGGTAGAGTGACACCAGCTTCCGGAGCAGCCGCTCCTCCTCAGGCTCGTCACTGCTGCTTGGCGCGTCAACCAGTGTCAGCCCAGCAGAGGCGAGCACTTCTCCATCAAAAACTTCTCCTTCCACCGGTGCCCTGGGGCTCGACGCCCAGGGGAGCTTGATGAAGACGCCATCGCCGGCCTTCAGGTAGGCGCCGGGCTGGGGCTCCTCGGAGCCTGACGTTGCGGCAGCGGCGGAGGGATCGGCGGTCGGTGTAGCGCCTGACGCTCCTGCGGCCTCAGGGCCGTCAGTACGATCGCCGGTCCCCTCTTTAGCTTCTGCAGCGGCAGCCTTGGCGGCCTCCTCGCCGGCGGGCTCGTCAGCGCCGGCCGCTTCTTCGGTGGCAACGGCGTCGTCAGCATCGCTGCGCGCGTTCTCCTCGTCGACGACCTCGGTCTCCATTGGTTCCGCGGCGGAGGGATCTGACGGTCGGAAGAAAGAGAAAAGTCAAGCAAATAAACAAAAAGAAGATCAGAATCAGAAGAACCCAAGGGAAGTTTTCAAAGCAAGAAGATTACCTGCACTAGGCTCCATGGTTATGGTCTCCACCACCGGGGGGTCGCTGGTGTCGTCCCTTGCCGGAGAACTGTCCCTTGCCGGAGAATCCTCCCTTATCGGAAAATTCTCCCTTGCCGGGGAAGCCTCCCTTGGCGGTGTAGTTGAAGCAACTGGCTCGTCGGGGACGACTTCCGAGTGTTCCTGGTGAAGCTGCTCTGCTCCTACACAAATCAAGAATCGGATGTCAGCAAATAAAGAGCACCCATGCGCACCTAAACAGCGAAAGTAAACCATATACTTACGCTGGCGGCTGCGCTGGGGGCTGCTTTGCGGAATGATTGCCGGGTCCGGCAAGGTGGTCTCAGACGCATCCCCTGCCGTCGTAATGGGATTGTCCTTGATGACAACCACTGGGACCTTGGCTCTCTTCGACGCCCTCTCGGCCAGAGTCCTGAAAAGGAATGGATTCAGAGTAAAGCAAATCAGATGCAAGACGAAACAGCAAGAATCGAAGAACTACAAGTACAACAAGGAAACTTACTCTTCTTCTTCTTCTTCCTCGTCGGAGCTGAGCGCGGAAAGATCGAAGTCCAGCCCGCTTCCGGCGCGACGAGGTGGAGGAGTAGGCTCCCTTGGCCGCTTGGCGGGAGCAGTGGCGGTGGTCTGGGACGGTCCAGCTCCAACTGCCGCCGCGGCGTGAGAAGCGACGGGAGCAGAAGTGGTGGTCCGAGAGGTCCCCGCTCCAGTTGCCGCAGCGGCGTGGTGTGCTCCCGTGGCAACGGTGCTTCCCGCGGCGGGGCGTGCCGCGTGGCGCGGCGACTGTTGCCTCGTCTGCCGCTCCGCTACATCCCCGGCCTTGCGGAGGCGCCTTCTTGGTGGAGCTGAGGGCTGTGCTGGGGGCTCCGCCCGCGGCAAGCTGCTTGAAGATGACTGGCCGCTCGCACCCTCGGCGGGCTCACTTGGCTCGGCTTCAGGCTCGGCAAGCCCTCCCTCGCCGGCAAGTTCTCCGGCACGCTCATCTCGATCGGCAAGGCTTGCCGCCTCTGCCGCCTCAGCCTCCTCCACAGTAAATCCGAACTCGCCCGCGGCAGCGACTGCTGCCGCCTCTTCCAGCCTGGTGACGATGCGCGCCATCTCTTTATCGGTGGTGTCACGGGTGAGGCTCTTCTGTTCGTTGGCGCGGACCGCCACCTCCACCAGGCCATCAAAGAACTGCTGCACGACGTCGTCCGCAGGCTCTTGCCAAGTTGGGACGATTCCATGCGAGTCGCACTGCGGCATCATCACCCTGATGCGATCGAGCGAGGAATTGTTGCACAACGGGACGACGCCCGCCGGCAACTTGAACATTTCGGGGTGATCGCGGTCCCACTTGAACAGCTCTTGAAGCATCGCTGTAAGCTCCAGGACAGTGAATTTAAAATTGAGGCCCGGGCGTAGCCTCATGATGTCCGTCGGACCCCCGAATTCCCAGGCGGGTCTCCTCCTCTCCTGCAGAGGGACGATGCGACGGCGAAGAAAGTCTGCGCCAACAGCCCCTACAGTAAGCCCGGCAAGCCTGAGCCGCAAGATCCGGGTGACGGTGATCTTCAACCTAGCGTCTTCCGGGGCTAGGTTGCCCCAATCATTGCCGCGCACTACTGGGGCTTGGCGCTGGGCAGTGAACGGCTGCGGGTTCTCCTCGACGATCCAGCACCATTCCGATCTCCACTCATCCCATTTGCTGCGGAGCTCCCCCTCTAGATAAGCCTCTTTCTTGCCGGTCCTCGAGATCCAGGCGATCCTGCCAGACAGAGCCTCTCCTCTCTCAACTCGGGGCATGAAGTAGTGGTGGAAAAGAGCTACGTTTGGGTGGACTCCGACAAAGTTTTCGCAGAGATGTGCGAAAACCGCCATCGTCAGAATGGCATTGGGGGTGAAATCAAGGAGGTGGAACCCGTAGGTGTTCATGATATCGCAGAAGAATTCAGAGAAGGGCGGGCAGAGCCTGCAGTAGAAGAACAAGGCGAAGAAAGGGTATCCGCGCGGAGCTTTTTCCGAGGCGGCGGCGGAGAGTACCTTCGTGCGCGGGTGCGCTCGCGTCTCCGTCGACCAGAAGAGGTAATACCACTCCCTCAGCTCCTTTGCGGCGAGCGTGGGGGGGAAGAGTGCCCGCTCCTTTCGCAGCGCCTCGAGCCGCTGCGCCTCGGTCGACTTCACGCCCTTCCCCTTGCTGGCTTTCGGAGCCATGGCGGAGGTGGTGGAGGAGATCGACAGCGTTGGTGATGCTGGTGACAATGGGGAGCGGAGCGCTGCTCTCTCTCTTCTTGGGAAGAAGGAGGGGAGCGGCGGAGATTTCTGAGATTGGAAGTAGCAAATGGCGAGGTGGGCGAACTGCTCCTGTTTCCCCTGCTTATAAGGGGGGAGGGGGCGGACGTTCCGCTTTTCCGAATAAAGAACCACCCACGATCTCTCCCACGATGCCGCAATCGACTTGTGCCGTTAGGGGAGGGCGCGGTGGATACGGAGCAAGATACGGCGTAAACCAGGATGTGCGTGCCCGTGCCCTATTTTGGGCCTGGCCCAACAGCGCTCGGCACCGTGTGTGGCCCAGGCCCGGGGGCTCCTGTCGGTGTACTAGAGTAGGGGTACCCTAGTATCCCGAACTTGTGCACAGGCAGTCGCAGCGTCCCGCGGCAAGGCTTGCCAGGTGACCGCCAAGGTCCTCCGTGGTTCCTTTGGAGCCATTCAAGAACAATGTATTCAAGCCAAGGAGACAAGGCCCCGGCAAGAGGAGCTTGCCGGGAAGACCAACCAAGGAGACAAGACCCCGACAAGAGGATCTTGCCGGGAAGGCCAACCAAGGCACCTCAAGGAACTTGCCGCGACGCGCCCCGCGTCCCGGAAGGCCCGGCGAGCGACAAGCTTCCGGACGCGACAAGACAGCAGCCGCGGCAAGGCGCTTGCCGCGGCAGGCTACCACTCTGCACCTGCGCTCCAGCACGTCTACCAACGTGTCGCCACGGGACCTTTCCAGGCGCGCGTGGCGAAAGGCTGTGCAGCTAGCGGTGCACGGTGGCGAGCGGCGATGACAAGGCTACCATCGTGGCAAGCGGTGGTGCCCCTGATGGTCCCTTTTTGCACTGTTTGGGCGACGCAGATAGGCATTTAATGCCCTTGTCCCCTGCCGTCAGGGTTAGGTAGAAAACACTGTACAAGTAACTGTACCTACCACAACTATTCTTCCATTTTTACCCTTGTCTACGTTGCCACCTGTCGGTGACCCCTTTAGCATATAAAAGGAGGCCCATGCGCAACGTAGAGGGGGTTCAAAACCTAGGAAAGCCAGAGCATACACACGCTCGGCACTGTAGCTCTCAGTGCTCCTGAGCAAGAACACAATAGAATCAGACAAGCAGCAGTAGGAGTATTATCTCTCCGGAGAGCTCCGAAGCTAGGTAAAATCGCTCGTGTGCTTCGTCTCGATCTGCTCTTCGTTCGATCTCCGCCCCCCGCCGAACCGAAAGGGGCTCCGGTCCCATAGGTGTTCGTGGGTCAGCCTCCCCGACATCAACCAAAACCCTAATGTCACCTAGATACTCCATTGTCACCTCAAGTATCCGTGGGCATGATTATACGATATGCATCACACAATCTCAGATTCATCCAACCAACACAAAGTACTTCAAAGAGTGCCCCAAAGTTTCTACCGAAGAGTCAAGAACGTGTGCCAACCCCTATGCATAGGTTCATGGGCGGAACCCGCAGGTTGGTCACCAAAACATACATCAAGTGGCACATGATATCCCGTTGTCACCACAGATAAACACGACAATACATACATCAAGTGTTCTCATAAAAGACTCAATCCGATAAGATAACTTCAAAGGGGAAACTCAATTCATCACAAGAGAGTAGAGGGGGAGAAACATCTTAAGATCCAACTACAATAGCAAAGCTCGGGATACATCAAGTTCGTGCCATAGAAGGAACATGAGAGAGAACACGAGAGAGAGAGAGAGATCAAACACATAGCTACTGGTACATACCCTCAGCCCCGAGGGTGAACTACTCCCTCCTCGTCATGGAGAGCGCTGGGATGATGAAGATGGCCACCGGTGAGGGTTCCCCCCTCTGGCAGGGTGCCGGAACAGGGTCCCGATTGACTTTTGGTGGCTCTGGAGGCTTGCGGCGGCGGAACTCCCGATCTATTCTCCGTTCCCCGAAAGGTTTAGGGTACGTTGGTATATATGGGTGAAAGAAGTACGTCGGTGGACCTCAGGGCTGTCCATGAGGCAGGGGGCGCGCCCCCCACCCTCGTGGGCCGCCCGGGACTCCCCTGGTGAGCTTTAGGTACTCCGTGGGCTTCTTTTGGTCCAAAAATAAGTTCCGTGGAGTTTCAGGTCAATTGGACTCCGTTTGATATTCCTTTTCTTCGAAACACTGAAATAGGCAAAAAACAGCAATTCTGGGCTGGGCCTCCTGTTAATAGGTTAGTCCCAAAAATAATATAAAAGTGGATAATAAAGCCCAATATTGCCCAAAACAGTAGATAATATAGCATGGAGCAATCAAAAATTATAGATACGTTGGAGACGTATCAGGGCGCGCCAACCCCCCTGGGCGCGCCCTCCTGCCTCGTGGCCGCCTCGTGGCGTCTCTGACTCCACTCCAAGTCTCCTGGATTGCGTTTGTTCCAAGAAAGATCCTCGCAAAGGTTTCGTTCCGTTCGGATTCCGTTTGATATTCCTTTTCTGCGAAACACTGAAATAGGCAAAAAACACATCAATTTGCACTAGGCCTTCGGTTAATAGGTTAGTCCCAAAAGTAATATAAAAGAGCATATTAAAGCCCATTAAACATCCAAAATAGATAATATAATAGCATGGAACAATCAAAAATTATAGATACGTTGGAGACGTATCAGAGAACCATGGAGAACCTCGTTACCAGTACCTGCACATACAAAAGCAAATACTTGCACTCAACGCGATCAAGGGGGTTGTCAATCCCCTCAGCGGTTATTTGTAAGGATCAAATCTCGTAGTGGTAGATAGATAAAATAAAAACACAAAATAGAATAACGGTAATAAAATTGTATTAAGGTATTTTTGGATTTTATATATGATAAAAGTAGACCCGTGTGATACGTCTCCGCCGTATCTACTTTTCCTAATGCCTATGCTCTTGTTTTGGACTCTAATTTGCATGATTTGAATGAAATTAACCCAGACTGACGTTGTTTTCAGCAGAACTACCATGGTGTTGTTTTTGTGCAGAAATAAAAGTTCTCGGAATTGGACAAAACTTTTGGAGAATTATTTTGGAATAAATAAAAAATACTGGAACCAAGACCCACTGGAGGGGGCCCCAGCTGCCTACTAGGCACCAGGGCGCGCTACCCCCCTCCGGCTTGCCCTGGTGGGTAGTGGGGCCCATGAGGCTCCTCCAACCCTATTCAGGATACTATAAATTCACATTTTCGGAGAAAAAAATAGGAGAGAAAGTTTCATCTTGTTTCACGATACGGAGCCGCCGTCGCACCTACTGAAATATCTTTGCAAATTGCTGACAAATGAACCGCCATTCCTATCGGCATTTGCGAGGATGTACCTATTGTTGTTGCAAATGTTACTATCTTAATGGAGTTTGTTATTCTTGAGATGCCCGAGGATGACAACATGTCGATTATCCTTGATAAACCCTTTCTGAATACTGCAGGGGCTGTTATTGATTGCAACAAAAACAAGGTCACCTTTCATATCAATGGTAATGAGCATACAGTGCACTTTCTGAAGAAACAATTTCAAGTGAATGGTATTAATGTTATTGAAAAATCTCTGACACTTACTATTGGAAGTTTTCAACTCCCCATATCTGCTGCCCAAAAGAAATATGACATACTTATTGTTGGGGATGTGCATATCCCGTTGAGTAACTTAGTGCTTTACGAAAGTTCTTTGGTTTCATGCTAATCGAAAGTGGTTGTTAATAAGACTTGATCAACCTTATTAATGGATCATTTTTTAGAGGTGTGGAGTTAATGAATCTAGTAGGCACTACCTTCTGTCTCCACCCTTTGTTTTCTGTTTTTGTTAGTTAAACAAAATAAAATGCCATGTTTCCTGTTTTCTGGATTTTCCATGCAATAAAAAGTGCCCAAAAATAAAAGTGCTCGGAATGTCCTGAAATTTTAACACGATTTTTTCCTGGATATTTCTTAATTTTTGGTACAAATAACATCAGAGGGGGTACCCCTGGTGCCCACAAGACACCAGGGCGCGCTAGCAACCCCAGGCGCGCCCTGGTGGGTTGTGGTCCCCATGTGGGTCCCCTCACTTATCTCTTTAGCCCATGTCATCTCCTACCTGCAGAAAAAAATCACCATTGTGTGTTTTTGCTCTCAGTCCCGCGGATTTCGATCTCTTTGCTCGAAGCTCCGTTTTCGAAATTATTTTGGGGGATTGCTACTTGGTATGTGGCTCCTCCATTGCTCCAATTAGTTTAGGCTTTGGCGGTTCATATTTTGACGGTACGGTACATTAATTTCACATACAATGCTAATGTTCAGAGAGAAGGTATATGACGTCTTATTGCTTCTAATGATTTACCACTAGGCTTTGGTGAATGTGAGGGTTCCGTAGAATATATTCAAAATTGTCTTAAGCCTAATTATATACCAATTTCTAGACAAACTACAACTAGGGATATTAAAAAGCTATGCCAAACTAGTAAAGAGAAAAGAAAAGAAAAGAAGAATTTTCCACATGCACTTTTTCAGTGTTGTTAACACCCGATATCTGTAGTGGTCGGGCAAAGCAAGACTACATTAGTCTGGTAGCTCATTATGTTAACGAACATTGGCATCTACAAAATAGAGTAATAGGATTTGAATTAATTGATATATCACAGAGTGGTGTAAACATTGTTGAAGTTGTACCCAAAGTTGTGAATGATTTTGATCTTGCCATAAGGTTTTCGCAATAACTTTTGATAATGCTTCAGCAAACACTACTACAATGAATACACTGGCTCATTTATTCTGCGTATATGCTGCATCCTTTTTAATGCATCAACGGTGTGCTTGCCATATGATTAATCTTATTGCTAAAGGTACTTTAGATATATGTGAACCACACGTTGAAGTCATAGCACTGTAATTTCTTATCTTTCGCATTCAAATCTATGATTTGCAAACTATGGGAGATATTGCATTGCTCTAGGAACAATTCCTCAGAAGTTTAATTCAGACATGCCTGTTAGATGGAACTCTACATATATGATGCTTAAGGCAGTTATCCGAGATGGAGTTTCGGTCAGTGGTTTTATTAATGCATATTATGGGGTTGATCCTCTAATCGGTACTGATACTTGGCATGTTATTACAGCATTGACTACATTTCTTGAGTTGTTCTATGATGCAACAATTACTTTTCCTGGGGTTTATTACCCGACATCTCCTTTGATAGTGCATACCGTAGTAGACATTGCTAGTCATCTGAAAGCATATGAAGGCGGTGGATTATTACTTAACGTTGTTGCTGGCATGAAACCCAAGTATTTAAAATGTTGGCAACAAATTTCTCTGTTGTATGCATTTGCATTTATCTTGGATCCTAGAGCTGAACTTGAAGGGTATCATAGTGCACCCAATTTGACATGTCCCTAAGTTTAGATTATACTAATGACTTCACTAAGGCTCGTGAAAAGCTTTATGAAGTTTTTGGTATTTAAAAGCAAAAGTATGCCGGAGTTCGAATGCAACGACATCCACGTATTTGAGTGGGTCTGACACACACGCAAGACAAACGTGCATCGGCCCCCTCCCTCCCTGGATCGGGCAACTGGAAATGAAGGCCGCGGGGCACGATGGCTGTTGGGGAGTGAATTCGGATAAAAGGAAAATGAAATGGACAGCCAGCAGTCGTGAGATAACCAGCGCGATGTGACTGACTGTATGTTGATTCGATGGTTTCCTTTTTCCAAAAACAACTGCGTTTTGGTTTTTTGTGTTTGAATTTGGAAGATTTTTTTTAAAAGGAGGCAAAAGCTTTGCCTCATCTCATTAATAAATAAAAAGAGAGTTGCCCCCTTAATTAACGGAAAACCGGGTAAAAAATGTTACAACATGTCCGCACAGGACACACAGGGCGACCTGGCCAACCGCACAAGAACGCGCACACGCCGCCGAGGAGAAAAGCGTCGTCGAGATTGCAGCCCGGCATCATCGTCATCACACCTCCGCGGGGCGACTCCGGCTCCACCATCGAGGACCACCGAAGAAGCCCTCACCGCAAACAAGCATCAAGACCTACGCCGGCTGATGCCAAACAGTCAGCCACACGCGCCGGCGACCAGACAGCTCCGACTCTATCGACGAGCATCCCAGGGGAAAAGCGTTGGGCTTGCGCCGAGCCAGCGCCAGAGCTGATCACTCGTCTCGTGTCATCGTCATCGCAAGGGCCCCTCCTCAGCAGCTCTGACTTTAGGAAGACAAAGCGGGGCACGGCAACCCCTCGAGCGCGACAGAAGAGACCGACTACCAAGACCCATCTGCAAGCATGCTCCCCTCGAAACTGCCATCGTTGCTACACAAGAAGTCATGCCAACATCCACATCGCTAGACGGGCACCAATCGACTGCAATGTCGCGGCCGTCCAGCCCATGGAGCGCGCAAACGGGATCCGAAGCTCTTCAAGGCGACGCCCCAAAGAGGGAAGCGACGATGTCGACACCGTCGCCCGACCATACTGGGCCTTAGGCTTTTACCCGAAGAGCAAATATGAGGGTGTAGGAGGATGCGGGGCTCCACGACGATGCCTCCAAGAAGGTTATTCGACGCCCACAGGCGCCGACGCCGCCGGAAGGCAAGAGCTTGCCCAGAGCAATCCAACACCATCATCGCCCCCACGGACAGCACCTCCACTGGCCCACCCACCTCTCGAAGAGCCACGGCGCCGAAGCACTGGAGAGCCACCAAGCTGCACACCTCCTCGCCGGCCAAACACCGACGAGCCAGAATTGGCCAGATCTGGAATCCCACCATCGCAGCGCCACCAAGAACCACCAAGGCCAGCGCACCGTCGGCCCGCGCGAGGACGTGCCCATGGAGCATGGAGGGGGGCTGCACCCACCCCTACTTGCCGGAGAGGAGCGGTTGGCCTGAAGACCAGAGCCCGCCGACGAAGATGCCGCGACTGCCACTTGCGAGAGCTCCTGCTCCTGCTCGGAAGCCGCCACGCCAGAGAAGATCATCTAGGGAAGAGCCCAGCTGGCCGTCGGCGTAGCAGCCGACCCGCCTAGATCCGTCGTGCCATGAAAAAGGGTATCAATCCTTCCCCACCTCGAGCTCCCGCGGCCAGACAAGAGGAAGACGACCCCGCCGCCGCCGTCTGCCGCCCGGGCTTAGCCCGCCGGCCTCCTCTGGCGACGGCGAGGGGAGGGCGGCCCGGCGGCGCGGCCGAGGATTCCGCCCGTGTCGCCTCGGAAGAGACGACGCGGGGCGAGTTGGGGCTTTTATTTGGAAGAATTTTGGCTTGCCAAGTCGACGCTCATTCCAACTTTCAACTTTTTTTTGTGTTGTTTTGAGAGATGTTCCAACTTCCAAGTAGCGAGTAGTAGGCCCATCCCCATCCCCATCCCCATCGTCTCGTAGCCGCCCCCCATCCCCATCCCAATCCCCACCCACCACTCACTCACAGAGAGAGACAGAGCGAGAAAGAGACGCAGCTAGAAAAATTCCCCTCCGTCCTCCTCTCCTCCGCCCGTGCCCTAGAAGTTCCACCTCCAGATCCGTATCCATGGGGCGCCACGCCAAAAACAAGAAGAAATCTTTGGGGATCCCCGGCCCCGCTCCCGTCCATATCTCGGAGCTCTTGCCCGAGATCTCGGCGCCCTTGCCCGACACCCCCCTACCCACCCGCCATGGCCATGTCGAGAGGAAAACCAGTGATTCCGTACGGACAAAGTGGGCAGCCGGTCCATCCACGGTCTCCACCGCTCCCGTCCCTGGCCCCGGCGAATGCGCCGCCTTGTCATCCCCGCCGCTCCCGCCCCCCCTACCCGCCCGCCGCCTCAGTGTCGCATGGGTAACCACCGCCCGAGGCAAGCGCAAGCGCAAGGTCCCCACCGCGGAGCCTCTCCCCGCTGTTCCGCCCCCCGGCGAATGGGTCGAGGTCGAGTCGCCACCCTCCGACCATCCCAACCTGGTCTTGGTGGGGAACGAGGCGGCGCGTGTCCTCGGAGCGCGGAAGGAACCCGCCGACTCCACCTCCAAGGCCCGCACAGTCAGGAGCAGCAGCAGCAAGGCTCAAACCTCCCGAGACGGGAGCGAGACCAGCAAGCGCATCGCGGCCGTCGTCGAGGGCGAGGTCGAGGGCTCCACCTCCCCGCGCTATCCAGAGTGGGTGATGCTCAACAAGGCCGCGGGAATCTCCCCCCGACACCGGAACGAGACCACCGCCGACTCCCACACCAGCCAGGGCCAGGCCGTCGAGGTGTCCTTCTGGCTCGCCGACCCCCCGGCCGTCTCCCACTTCTCCGTCCACTGCCCTGGCCTCCAAGCCGACGACTTCTCCGACCAGCCGCCGGTCGTCATCTGCGCCCAAGGTCCCTTCGTTCTCTTCAGCCTCACCCTCAACGTCCCGGAATGGGGCTCAATCCATCACTTCGTCTACTCCGCCGGCGGCCCTGTAGGGAGCCCCTCGTTGCGACTCCTCCCGGTCCCGGACCCCGAGGTTGAAGCCTTCGAATCCCAGCTGTTTGCCCTCTTGCCCTGTGGCGGCCAGCACTATGCTGTCGTCTTCCTGGATCGCAACTGGTGTCACATCCCTAGCTGCTGGTAGTGCTCTAGGCTAGCTTCATATGTGCATCATGTCTATATTTTCGAAACTTGAACTGAGGAATTTTGGAAGCCTCAAAAACTTAAATAAAAGAAGGGCAAAAACCCTAAAAATCTCATTCATTGCTCCAAAATGCTCTTCTTAAATGTTTGATAATTTTTGGTAGGGGTTCTGGTCCCAACCAAAATATTGAACATTTTTAAGGAATTATTTTTGGGACTTTGGATTTAATTCATTAGCTATTTGAATTTGAATTATATTCATATAATTAGAATATAATTTCAAATACCCCTGAAATATTTATAAGCTTTTGGAAGAGTCCATCTAGCAATATAAAATATTCAGAGGAGTTTTTGGCATTGTTTGAATTATTTTAAATTCAAAACAGTGGCAAAATAAATTAAATAAAACAAAACAGAAGAAAAAAAAATAAAACAGAGCAGAAAGCCACCTGGGCCACTTACCTGGCGCCACTTACCTGGCCCAGCTCCATCTGGCCGGCCCAGCCCGTCTCCTCCCCCTTGTCCTCTTTCTCCTCTGCCAGGAGGACGAACAGAGGCGAGGCGTGGCGCGCGCCCGAGAGGCCTCGGCCACCTCCTGCTTCCCGGCCACCTCCTGCTTCCCCCGGCCTCCCTAGCAACGCCACGACGAGGCCTCGTGTCCCCTCGTTCCTCTTCCTCCCCCGCTGCATCCCCTCTCTCCCCTGTTCCCTCTCTCTCGCCCGGACCGAACGGAGCCGCCGCCACCGACGAGCTCCCTCGCGGCCACCGCCACCCCCCTCTCCTCCCCGACGCGCTCCTGAGCTCCGCAGTGCCTCCCTCGACCTCCCCGTCGGCTCACGCGACCGGAGAAGCCCCGAAGCGCCGTCCCGATGTTTTCCCCCTCCTCGGCCACCGAGGACCGCCACTGTCGATTCGCCGCCTCCGACGCCTCCCCGAGCTCCCCGAGGCCACCGTCGCAACCCCTGTGAGCTCCTCTATGTTTTCCCTCTGACCCCCTGCTCGTTCTCGTGCCGTAGCTGCCGTCCCCGCAAGCACCGAGCTCCGGCCATCGCCATGGCCGGCGAACCTCGCGCCCCGGAGCTCTTCCGCTCGCTCCAGTAGCTCCCGCATGCTCTCCAGATTCCCAGGGTCCCGACGCGCTCCTCTGCTCTCCGGCTAACGCGCTGCAGCCACCGCGTCGTGCTGGCCCGAGCTCCGGCCGCCGCCTCGCTCGCCGTAGTTGCTGCTACCGGCCACCCCAGCCGCGGCCACAGCCACCGCTGGATGCGCCGCGTCGCGGACGTTCCAATGAGCCAAACCGCGCGCCAAACCATCGCCCCTAGCTCGAATCCGAGTCGCGCCGCCGTGCGGAATGGTCGCCACCCGCGATACTCCGGCGACTGCCGACGTGGCACGCTTAATTAGCGCTAATGACGCCCTAACCAACCCCCTAGGCCACTGACTGTGGGCCCCACCCCTGGTCAAACCTCAGTTAGCGCTGGGTTTGACCGGGATTAGTTAACTGTGTCACTGACGTGTGGTCCCCACACGTCAGGTTTGACCTGGACCGCGCCCGTTGACTGCTGACGTCACGGTGACGCACTGCTGACATAGTAAATGTTTCTGGAATTTAAATAATTCTTAAATGATTTATTATTTTCAGAAAATGTCCTAAACTTCAATAAATCATAGAAAATTAACCGTAACTCCAAATTAAATAATTTATATATGAAAAATTATCAGAAAAATTCAAGGAATCCATCTGTACCATTTTCATGCATGTTAGAACAACTTATAGCTGCTGTTTAGCACAAATCAATTAAATGGCATTTGAATAATCACATATGGAGTTTGAATTTGAATCTTGTATTCAAACCAACTTCATTTAATCTGTTGCTAGTTGCATTAGCCCAAAACACATTCATTTTGCCATGTCATGATCATGCATCATATTGTGCATTGCATTGATTGTGTTCCCTTCTTTGTTGCCGGTATTTGTCCCCTCTCGATAGACGTGTACCAACGATGTGATCGATGACACCGATGAAGAGCTATATTATCTTCAGAAGTGCCAGGCAAGCAAAACCCCCTTGTTCATTCCGATACAATCCCACTCTCTCGCTCCTGCTCTCTTTTACTGCATTAGGACAACAACGATTCATCTGTTACTTGCTGCGGTAGCTGAACCCCTTTATCCTTTGCATGACCTGTCATTCCACCGTAAATAGATGAAACCCACTAGCATGGGTAGGAGTTGTTTGAGCCCTGTTGTGCCTACTCATTCTTGCTTGTTTGTCATGCCTGCTACTGCTTAGAGTTGAGTCAGGTCTGATTCATCGGGGATGAATCAGAGGCGTGTGAACATGTCCTACTGTGTGTGAGCTAAGTGTGTGAACACGTTTTGGTAAAGGTAGCGGTGAGAGGCCATGTAGGAGTACATGGTGGGTTGTCTCATTGCAGCCGTCCTCAGGAACTGAGTTCTGTGTTTGTGATCCATGATTCAGCTACTACCACACATTGGGCCCGAAACCAATGGACCCTCTCGGCTTCTTGATCACCCTTGTCCTCTGTCCAGGAGTTGCAAGTAGTTTCTGGTGTTTGTAGTATGCTGGAGGCCGTGGGCAGCGCTGACCGTAGGGGTGGGCTGTGATGCGGTAGGCACGTGGCACGGTGTACCGGGCGCCCGTTTGGTGTCTCGGGAACCCTGTTCACATCGTTTGGGGCTGTGAGCGAAACTCCGGCCGGATCTCCTCATGGATGGAACCCGAATAGGCGATAAACCTGGACTAGAGACTTAGGTGATTAGGTAGGTCGTGGCCGACACCCACGTTGGGCTTCCGCTTGAAGTTTGCCGAGTACATGTCGTGTAAACGACGGTAAGTGGTGAGAGCGTGTATGAAGAAGTACACCCCTGCAGGGTTAACCTAATCTATTCGAATAGCCGTGTCCGCGGAAAAGGACTTCTGGATTGCTTATATCAGTTCATAGACAAGTGAAAGTGGATACTCTAAAATACGCAAGATAAGCGTGAGTGCTATGGATGGCGTTCTCGTAGGGAGACGGGAGCGGATCCATAGTGGTGTATTGATATGGTGAATATGTGGACTCGTGTGCGCCACCTCAAAAGAGTTACTTGCAGTCGTAGTTCAGGATAGCCACCGAGTAAAAGCTGGCTTGCTGCAGTTAAACCCCACCATCCCCTTGTTGAAAATGATGCATATGTAGTTAGTTCTGATGTAAGTCTTGCTGGGTACATTTGTACTCACGTTTGCCTATTTTATGTTTTTGCAGAGAGACTTCAGTCTCACTAGTAGTTCCACGTGGACTTCGACGTTTAGCTTGTTACCTCAGCTACGATCTTGTGCCCCGACAGTATCTGGTAGATAGTCAGGCTTCTCAGCCTTTTTCATTTATAGTGGTATGTACTCAGACATGATAGCTTCCGCTTGTGCTTTGACTTGTATACTCTGAATGTTGGGTCATGAGACCTATGTTTGTAATATCTCGCTCCTCGGAGCCTAATGAATAAATACTTGAGTCATAGAGTCATGTTGTGATGCCATGTTGTGTTTGCACATATCGAGCATATTGTGTGTATGTTATTGAAATGCTTGGTATGTGTGGGATCTGACTATCTAGTTGTTTATCCTTAGTAGCCTCTCTTACCGGGAAATGTCTCCTAGTGTTTCCAATGGTAGCTTGCTACTGCTCCGGAACACTTAGGCTGGCCGGCATGTGTCCTTCTTCGTTCCTGTGTCTGTCCCTTCGGGGAAATGTCACGCGATGAATACCGGAGTCCTGTTAGCCCGCTACAGCCCGGTTCACCGGAGTCCTGCTAGCCCAGTGCTACAGCCTGGATTCACTCGCTGATGACCGACACGTTCGATGCTGGGTCATGGATGCCTGTCCCTGTAAGTTTGTGCCACTTTGGATTTACGACTAGCCATGTCAGCCCGGGCTCCTTATCATATGGATGCTAGCGACACTGTCATATACGTGTGCCAAAAGGCGCAAACGGTCCCGGGTAACGGTAAGGCGACACCCGTGGGAATACCGTGCGTGAGGCCGCAAAGTGATATGAAGTGTTACATGCTAGATCTATGTGGCATTGAGTCGGGTATGGTGAATATGTGGACTCGTGTGCGCCACCTCAAAAGAGTCGCTTGCAGTCGTAGTTTAGGATAGCCACCGAGTCAAAGCTGGCTTGCTGCAGTTAAACCCCACCATCCCCTTTGTTGATAATGATGCATATGTAGATAGTTCTGATGTAAGTCTTGCTGGGTACATTTGTACTCACGTTTGCCTATTTTATGTTTTTGCAGAGAGACTTCGGTCTCACTAGTAGTTTCGCGTGGACTTCGACGTTTAGCTTGTTACCTCAGCTACGATCTTGTGCCCTCGGCAGGATCTGATAGATAGTCAGGCTTCTCAGCCTTTTTCATTTATAGATGTCTGTACTCAGACATGATAGCTTCCGCTTGTGCTTTGACTTGTATGCTCTGATTGTTGGGTCGTGAGACCCATGTTTGTAATGTCTCGCTCCTCGGAGCCTAATGAATAATTACTTGAGTCGTAGAGACATGTTGTGATGCCATGTTGTATTTGCACATATCGAGCATATTGTGTGTATGTTATTGAAATGCTTGGTATGTGTGGGATCTGACCATCTAGTTGTTTATCTTTAGTAGCCTCTCTTACCGAGAAATGTCTCCTAGTGTTTCCACTGAGCCATGGTAGCTTGCTACTGCTCCGGAACACTTAGGCTGGCCGGCATGTGTCCTTCTTCGTTCCTGTGTCTGTCCCTTCGGGGAAATGTCACGCGATGAATACCGGAGTCCTGTTAGCCCGCTACAGCCCGGTTCACCGGAGTCCTGCTAGCCCAGTGCTACAGCCTGGATTCACTCGCTGATGACCGACACGTTCGATGCTGGGTCATGGATGCCTGTCCCTGTAAGTTTGTGCCACTTTGGGTTTACGACTAGCCATGTCAGCCCGGGCTCCTTATCATATAGATGCTAGCGACACTGTCATATACGTGTGCCAAAAGGCGCAAACGGTCCCGGGTAAAGGTAGGGCGACACCCGTGGGAATACCGTGCGTGAGGCCGCAAAGTGATATGAGGTGTTACATGCTAGATCGATGTGGCATTGAGTCGGGGTCCTGACAGCGCTGGTATCAGAGCTTGACTGCCTGTAGGATTACCAAGCCAAACTGGTCGATGTTGAGTCTAGAAATTCTTTAGATATATGTAGGGGAATTGATTGTGGGATGGAACGTAAGGCTCTTTTACTCCTTATACCTCATGGCCTTCTGATCTGAGTCATCATCTTCTCTTCTACGGGGATTAAAAACTAGGCTATCTCTTCTTTCTATCAGGATCACGTGTTACTAATCTGTAGACTTATAAGATTGTTGGATTTAAGTCTCAGTTCAGTTCCTACTACTTCCGTATGTTAATTATTGATCTCGAAACCTTGATATTGTGTTTCTGAGTGGTTATGCCACCATTTTTGTGAATGTCTCAAATCTTTCCTGAGCATTTACAGCCGTTATGCTGTCCGAGTCATCCCAGGTTTCTAAGTAGTCTGATGCATTTGCAAATCCTTTCTTCCCGTTTCAATGTTCCCATGGGCCAGATTACCCACACTAATCAGCGAGTTGAGGTACTCCGTTACCTTGGCATTTATGTTGGAGTTATTATTATGACCCTGGGTGTTTTAGGGAGTCACCTAGAAATCTAGCAACGTTTTGTGTTCCCAGTGTGAAGATTCTGGCCATCATTCTCGAAAGCATCCCGTGATGCTACTTAGTAATAGGTATTCTGTTCCTGGGTTCTTGAACCCGAGATTCACTCTACCTACTTCATGTTGATAGTAATTGCTAGTGCCTTTAGGATATTAGTAACCTTTGCGATAGTCCTTGAAGTCCGTGGTATCTTCTTCTTCCAAATACCATGAACTACTTATGGCAGAAGTTCCTCGTTGAACTGAAATATCACAACAGGATTATTCTTGATGAGTTCTCCATTATATATTGTGGCTCTGCCAGTTCTACCTTTCCGCATGGGTTATCCGGAAGAAATATGTTGAACTTGGTTCGACATACTAATCTATGCATCCACAACTCAGAAAATTATATGTTCCTTTGAGTTGTTCTCTTTAGTTGCATTCTGACCTTCGTCTATCAATTGATAGTCAAGAGTATGTGTGTGTTCGTTTATCGATGCCTATTACTCTTGTGGTCCGTCAAGCCATTCTATCGCAGAATGACTAGGAGAAACAAACTCCAGTACTCTTCCATATCTAGGATTGGGTCAAAATAGTTGTATTCCGCAGATCAAATGCCAATCCAGCTTTTGGTTTTGTTCTACCCTGGAGTATTACCCCCTTTATGTCAGAATTGTCATGAGAACTGCACCAACTCTCATGAATTTTGACGTAGTGATACTTCTCACCATCATTAGTCATTCCTCGGCCCTCGTGTTGATGCAACCGGAATACCGACAAATGAATTGTGATGTGTGAAATCAATACTCCCAGCAACCTCGTTGCTTGGTAGTTAAATGGACAATATTTTCATTCTTAGCGTGTTGGTTTTTGAATCATCCTTCTAAGACTGATCGTGCTACCTAGTCCTTGTTCTCGGTGCACTCCTCGATCGATGAGTTAGGATTATTTCAAATCTTCGCTCTATTGATCATATCGTCTTGCCTCAAAAAGCAAGATTGTTCTCGAGCCTAGTAACATATCGGTGCTTCGTGATTTTCCGAAGATCTTCTCGGAAGTATTACCAGGTTGTCACCTGACCGCTGTGTTGAGCTCGTGATCAAGTTGGTTTCTTGTGAACCACCCTTCTCCAAGAATCTGTGTTGGATATCCCTGAGCTAGTTGGTTAAGCTAGACAACAACTTGGAGAGTTGGAAGGTAAAAGCTTGCCTGACTTAGTTCGTTCCAAAGGGATATTCTTGTGTAGTATGTGTTGACGAAAGATGATATCTTCCTCGATTGGTCCCTGTGATCAGTTGCTGGACCTATCATTTTTATCTAACCTTTGATTGGAGTATGGGCTATCATCCAATCAGACCAGAACCAACGATATTCGTAATGTTGTCTTACTCGTGGTTGATCCCTCGAGCATACACCATTATATCTTTGGGTCTGACCAATGCTATCACTTGTTCACTTAACTATGGAATTCCTTTTAAAAGGAAACCCAGATGAATTGTTGTTGTGCCCATTGACAACATCCTTGTCTTCTCCATAATTTTATTGAACATTAAGCTAGTGTTGGAAACTTTTGAAAGCATTATCTTCATGCTAGCTCATGAAGTATTTGTTTGATGGAAGGAGTGACTTCCTCTTATACACGTGCATTTGGTGAAAGTTGCCGCCGTGAATTTGAGAAAGATTGTTTTGTTTCCCTTGGAATCATCCCAAATCAGTCATGCACACGTGCGAAGTATTCTGTAGTCTGGAGACTTGCAACCTTCATTCTATATGTGTCCCTAGCACACTAAGCCACTGATTGACTTGTTCAAGGAAAAGAAGTCTATGCTTGGGATCTAATCCATGGACTTGTGTAAAGACTTCGATATCCTCGATGATGGTTCTCCACCTGAACTCGGTAGTGTTTAATTATAAGACTGCTACGTGGCCATGCTTGTCTGGGACAACGTGTTCGCATGTTTGTAGCAGAACCAGCTCATGTTTTGGAGCTTACTATCGTAGCTCACTCCCTGAGAATCCCGCAACATTATCTCGTCGATTTGTGTTGCAAACTTTCATTTTTCTTTCTAGACTCGATGAGTCTGGAATATCCTGACACCAACCAGATCTGAATCTCAGGCAGATATGATGGTTTGGAACATTTCCCAAGAAATATAATATTGGTCTCACGATAACCGGTAAAGTGGATGTCGTGGCCAACACACCCCGCCGGGAGACCTAATATTGTAGTATCTTGATTGAGGAAGTTGGCCACCTCCCCATAAGGATTTCGTAGGATCTACCTCCCTAGTTGTTCCTTATGGATTTCTGTGTTTCCGAAGTCTGACCTTTACTTGATGTTCTAGATATCAAACCATATCTATGGGTGGATTACACTAGCACATCAAGGAGAACATTAGAAGCGGAGTGCTAAATGTCTCTCGGTCGATCATCCAGATTTTATTTCCTTGGCCCCGCCAAGGGTGAAACCTGAGAAGGTGTTATCTTCCTTTGCATCTGCATCATTCATCATGGTAGCAAGTTGTGTTGCCAGGATCCTTGACACGGATATTGGTAGAATCTTGATGATTGTGGAAATGCTCAAGTTCTTGAGAGCACGCACAAGCGCTACGTGTTATCCTCGGCACTAGCTGGGTTTGCTCTCAGTTCCCTCGGCAATGCTATGACCTACTCAAACAGTGAATTCACTCTCTATTGTTGGGTTCTTCCCCAGTTACCAGAATCATTCCCAGCATTTGCATTTTGTTCCCAGCTTGCACCGTCAATGTGCCATTCTACCATGGGTCTCTTCCATTTCCGGTGGTAAGCAAGTTCATCCATTACGTTGTCTTCAACAAGGTAATCCACATCATCCAAGTCCGAGTATGCCATTCTACCGACCCCCTCCAAACGATTGGTCGAGAATTGCCTTAAATTGGTATAAAGAGTTTCAATGATCTTTGAATCAAAAGTAATTCTTTTTGCCACTTAAGGGGATATATCTACGAGTCACCTTCCCTAAGGTGCATCGTTATGGTATTATGGCAACTCAACTCCTCGCTACGTTGACAACCGATCACCATATTCTTAAGTCTGGAATTGTTGTCTACCTAGTGAACCTCGTCACCTGCTCCACTCCATCCCTCTAGAGGTATGCTTCGTCTCTCAGCTCGAGAGATGTTGCTATGTCACATTCCGGGAGTTAATCCTGAGTTGTTCGACCTTCGAGAAGACCGATCCTTCCAGAGTTTTCCTTTCCTCTTCTCGTCATGATTAGCTGGAGTTCTCAGAGCAAGACGACAAGACAAAGATGCTGTTCAAATCAACGTTCATTTGAAGTGCAACCTGGATCATGAAGATTGTACTAGTTTGCGTTTCCCTTTCATCCTACCCTACGCTTGAATCTCGAGACGAGATTCTTGTTTAGTGGGGGTGAGTTGTCACATCCCTAGCTGCTGGTAGTGCTCTAGGCTAGCTTCATATGTGCATCATGTCTATATTTTCGAAACTTGAACTGAGGAATTTTGGAAGCCTCAAAAACTTAAATAAAAGAAGGGCAAAAACCCTAAAAATCTCATTCATTGCTCCAAAATGCTCTTCTTAAATGTTTGATAATTTTTGGTAGGGGTTCTGGTCCCAACCAAAATATTGAACATTTTTAAGGAATTATTTTTGGGACTTTGGATTTAATTCATTAGCTATTTGAATTTGAATTATATTCATATAATTAGAATATAATTTCAAATACCCCTGAAATATTTATAAGCTTTTGGAAGAGTCCATCTAGCAATATAAAATATTCAGAGGAGTTTTTGGCATTGTTTGAATTATTTTAAATTCAAAACAGTGGCAAAATAAATTAAATAAAACAAAACAGAAGAAAAAAAAATAAAACAGAGCAGAAAGCCACCTGGGCCACTTAACTGGCGCCATTTACCTGGCCCAGCTCCATCTGGCCGGCCCAGCCCGCCTCCTCCCCCTTGTCCTCTTCCTCCTCTGCCAGGAGGACGAACAGAGGCGAGGTGTGGCGCGCGCCTGAGAGGCCTCGGCCACCTCCTGCTTCCCGGCCACCTCCTGCTTCCCCCGGCCTCCCTAGCAACGCCACGACGAGGCCTCGTGTCCCCTCGCTCCTCTTCCTCCCCCGCTGCATCCCCTCTCTCCTCTGTTCCCTCTCTCTCGCCCGGACCGAACGGAGCCGCCGCCACCGACGAGCTCCCTCGCGGCCACCGCCACCCCCCTCTCCTCCCCGACGCGCTCCTGAGCTCCGCAGTGCCTCCCTCGACCTCCCCGTCGGCTCACGCGACAGGAGAAGCCCCGAAGCGCCGTCCCGACGTTTTCCCCCTCCTCGGCCACCGAGGACCGCCGCTGTCGATTCGCCGCCTCCGAGGCCTCCCCGAGCTCCCCGAGGCCACCGTCGCAACCCCTGTGAGCTCCTCTATGTTTTCCCTCTGACCCCCTGCTCGTTCTCGTGCCGTAGCTGCCGTCCCCGCAAGCACCGAGCTCCGGCCATCGCCATGGCCGGCGAACCTCGCGCCCCGGAGCTCTTCCGCTCGCTCCAGTAGCTCCCGCGTGCTCTCCAGGTTCCCAGGGTCCCGACGCGCTCCTCTGCTCTCCGGCTAACGCGCTGCAGCCACCGCGTCGTGCTGGCCCGAGCTCCGGCCGCCGCCTCGCTCGCCGTAGTTGCTGCTACCGGCCACCCCAGCCGCGGCCACAGCCACCGCTGGATGCGCCGCGTCGCGGACGTTCCAATGAGCCAAACCGCGCGCCAAACCATCGCCCCTAGCTCGAATCCGAGCCGCGCCGCCGTGCGGAATGGTCGCCGCCGGCGATACTCCGGCGACTGCCGATGTGGCATGCTTAATTAGCGCTAATGACGCCCTAACCAACCCCCTAGGCCACTGACTGTGGGCCCCACCCCTGGTCAAACCTCAGTTAGCGCTGGATTTGACCGGGATTAGTTAACTGTGTCACTGACGTGTGGTCCCCACACGTCAGGTTTGACCTGGACCGCGCCCGTTGACTGCTGACGTCACGGTGACGCACTGCTGACGTAGTAAATGTTTCTGGAATTTAAATAATTCTTAAATGATTTATTATTTTCAGAAAATGTCCTAAACTTCAATAAATCATAGAAAATTAACCGTAACTCCAAATTAAATAATTTATATATGAAAAATTATCAGAAAAATTCAAGGAATCCATCTGTACCATTTTCATGCATGTTAGAACAACTTATAGCTGCTGTTTAGCACAAATCAATTAAATGGCATTTGAATAATCACATATGGAGTTTGAATTTGAATCTTGTATTCAAACCAACTTCATTTAATCTGTTGCTAGTTGCATTAGCCCAAAACACATTCATTTTGCCATGTCATGATCATGCATCATATTGTGCATTGCATTGATTGTGTCCCCTTCTGTGTTGCCGGTATTTGTCCCCTCTCGATAGACGTGTACCGACGATGTGATCGATGACACCGATGAAGAGCTATATTATCTTCAGAAGTGCCAGGCAAGCAAAACCCCCTTGTTCATTCCGATACAATCCCACTCTCTCGCTCCTGCTCTCTTTTACTGCATTAGGACAACAACGATTCATCTATTACTTGCTGCGGTAGCTGAACCCCTTTATCCTTTGCATGACCTGTCATTCCACAGTAAATAGATGAAACCCACTAGCATGGGTAGGAGTTGTTTGAGCCCTGTTGTGCCTACTCATTCTTGCTTGTTTGTCATGCCTGCTACTGCTTAGAGTTGAGTCAGGTCTGATTCATCGGGGATGAATCAGAGGCGTGTGAACATGTCCTACTGTGTGTGAGCTAAGTGTGTGAACACGTTTTGGTAAAGGTAGCGGTGAGAGGCCATGTAGGAGTACATGGTGGGTTGTCTCATTGCAGCCGTCCTCAGGAACTGAGTTCTGTGTTTGTGATCCATGATTCAGCTACTACCACACATTGGGCCCGAAACCAATGGACCCTCTCGGCTTCTTGATCACCCTTGTCCTCTGTCCAGGAGTTGCAAGTAGTTTCTGGTGTTTGTAGTATGCTGGAGGCCGTGGGCAGCGCTGACCGTAGGGGTGGGCTGTGATGCGGTAGGCACGTGGCACGGTGTACCGGGCGCCCGTTTGGTGTCTCGGGAACCCTGTTCACATCGTTTGGGGCTGTGAGCGAAACTCCGGCCGGATCTCCTCATGTATGGAACCCGAATAGGCGATAAACCTGTACTAGAGACTTAGGTGATTAGGTAGGTCGTGGCCGACACCCACGTTGGGCTTCCGCTTGAAGGTTGCCGAGTACATGTCGTGTAAACGACGGTAAGTGGTGAGAGCGTGTATGAAGAAGTACACCCCTGCAGGGTTAACCTAATCTATTCGAATAGCCGTGTCCGCGGAAAAGGACTTCTGGATTGCTTATATCAGTTCATAGACAAGTGAAAGTGGATACTCTAAAATACGCAAGATAAGCGTGAGTGTTATGGATGGCGTTCTCGTAGGGAGACGGGAGCGGATCCATAGTGGTGTATTGATATGGTGAATATGTGGACTCGTGTGCGCCACCTCAAAAGAGTTACTTGCAGTCGTAGTTCAGGATAGCCACCGAGTCAAAGCTGGCTTGCTGCAGTTAAACCCCACCATCCCCTTGTTGAAAATGATGCATATGTAGTTAGTTCTGATGTAAGTCTTGCTGGGTACATTTGTACTCACGTTTGCCTATTTTATGTTTTTGCAGAGAGACTTCAGTCTCACTAGTAGTTCCACGTGGACTTCGACGTTTAGCTTGTTACCTCAGCTACGATCTTGTGCCCCGACAGTATCTGGTAGATAGTCAGGCTTCTCAGCCTTTTTCATTTATAGTGGTCTGTACTCAGACATGATAGCTTCCGCTTGTGCTTTGACTTGTATACTCTGAATGTTGGGTCATGAGACCTATGTTTGTAATATCTCGCTCCTCGGAGCCTAATGAATAAATACTTGAGTCATAGAGTCATGTTGTGATGCCATGTTGTGTTTGCACATATCGAGCATATTGTGTGTATGTTATTGAAATGCTTGGTATGTGTGGGATCTGACTATCTAGTTGTTTATCCTTAGTAGCCTCTCTTACCGGGAAATGTCTCCTAGTGTTTCCAATGGTAGCTTGCTACTGCTCCGGAACACTTAGACTGGCCGGCATGTGTCCTTCTTCGTTCCTGTGTCTGTCCCTTCGGGGAAATGTCACGCGATGAATACCGGAGTCCTGTTAGCCCGCTACAGCCCGGTTCACCGGAGTCCTGCTAGCCCAGTGCTACAGCCTGGATTCACTCGCTGATGACCGACACGTTCGATGTTGGGTCATGGATGCCTGTCCCTGTAAGTTTGTGCCACTTTGGGTTTACGACTAGCCATGTCAGCCCGGGCTCCTTATCATATAGATGCTAGCGACACTGTCATATACGTGTGCCAAAAGGCGCAAACGGTCCCGGGTAAAGGTAGGGCGACACCCGTGGGAATACCGTGCGTGAGGCCGCAAAGTGATATGAGGTGTTACATGCTAGATCGATGTGACATTGAGTCGGGGTCCTGACAACTGGATTCCCAATGATGAGGTTTGGGAGTATCAAGCATACCTCTACTCCTCCAAGATGCGAGCATGGAGCACAACAAAGGTGCCATTGTCACAGTTATCTGAGGCCGAAAAGGCGCTACTTGATAGACATTACAGCTGCAAACAGATCATGGTCGGACCAGACTCACTGGGCTGGGTTGATCTCCTGTGTGGTATCGTCCTTCTTTGCAACCTCTTCGACGAGAATCCTGTTATCAAATTCATCCCATTCCCTTCAACAAGGATCTGCATCACAGACGAGGATGGTGTCGCGGAGATTGCCGCAGAACACGTGTGCGATGTCACTTGCTGCGGTGACCTCATCAAGTTTGTCCAGATTGATTTCGATGAGCCTGACTATGGAAGCAGTGGCATCGCTTGGAAAGCCACCACATGGAACAGGAAGCTCAGTTGGAATGATTGGCGCAACCGCTGCATAGTTGATGTTGCTCAAATCTCAATCGACACAAGTTATTCTGCCTTGTTGCCTGAGCTGTTGGATGATGAGACTCAGCAGCTGCAACTGAAGAATCTCATCTTCATTAACCCCACCCTCAGCACACACGATGACACTCGCCTTTACATGATGGCCAAGGTGAATATGAAAGATGACACAGCATGGGTAGTCGCCATTGACATGAAGCATGCGGCTTTGGAGGCACTTGTCCCAATTTCCACCGAAAGGCGCTACACCGTTACGATGTACTCTCCGTGTGCCTTCCCCAAGTACCTCAACAACTTCACAGCAGGTATGGTAATTCTCCCCTTTTTGAGTTAACTGAGCAGAACTACTACTACTGTGGGGCTATAGGGTAACGAATTGGCTTATGCAAATTACACATGAACTGGTTCATATATACTACTCTAATTGTTAAGTGAGGACATAATAGAGCGCGACAATTGAACATTACAACATTTAACTAGAGATATTTCTACTTCTGGATAACATACTTTCTCATAAACTTGCATATTTGTTTTGTTCGCAGATACATATGCACCTAAACCTCCTTCATATTTTAGGCTCTTAGTTGTCTGTTGGTTATGTGTGCTTGCTTAGGAGAATACACATTTCAGTATTGACACTATTGACATGGAATGCTTAGCTGTTCATCGACCTTGAAAATCAAATAGGCTACCCGTCGTACATGTTTGTGTATTAAAAACTGGCACAAGGACAAGGGCTCACATCCATCGTAAAAAAAATTGTGCTACCAGAACTAGCCCACACAAGTAGACAGCGTGCATTTTCAACAGCCAGTCCCTTGACCTCCATGAGTTTGTTTGTTGCATGTTATGGTAGGTAGGTTTAAGTATGCAATGTGATATAGCTGCTGATAGTGTCAAGTGTCAACAAGACAGTCATGGTGAATCATGAGGACATTTCATGATTTTTGTGTTAATGATCACATACCTAATTAACTTCTTTGATTATCATGGTTCTGTGAGAATTGAGACCACTTACCGACTTGTACCATTCTGCTGTGTAAAACAAGGAACTGTGATGCTAACTGAAATCCACTCCCTGAATCAAACAAAAGTATCAAACTGTAAATGGACAAGTATAGCCTAAGTAGTATTTTGTTCATAATGCCTCTTCTATCATGAAAATGCCACTACAGTGATATCCAAGGATCTTTTCTGTTGCATGGGTACTCAGGCCGGGGCCTTCCCCTTTAAAGTTTACTCGCTTGAGAAGTTAATGGTGTCTCCTCCCCATCTTGTGTGGTGTTTAAGTGTTTCCTTGTCCATATTCTTTGCAGGGGCAGACATGGCTGATCAAGTGGGCAAGCACTTTAAGAGGTAATTCATATATTGCTACCTTTTGCTTGTTCCATTGTTCTGAATTTTATCTGCGTTTAGTGATGGTTCTTTGGGCTTGTCCATCTTGGCAGGCACAGAAATCGAGGCCATAAAATGGAAATATATGATGAGCCAGAGCAAGAGAGATGGAAGCTCAGTCATCTTCAAGAGGTGGTCTCAAGGAATCGCCGTTCTGTGTGTTTCGCTTTCTGGGTGATGGGATTGATTGTGATGCTGGTGACTAGGTAGGAGAGTAGGACACTCTTAAGGAGCAACATCCTGGTGCTGGGCATGTAATCTTGAACAAGTGCCCAATGATCGTTTTGGCTGTGGTAAATGTGTGGACCGCATATGGTAGGCCACATGATCGATGGTGGTGCTGCTGCTATATCTCCCTGACATACTACTCCCTCCGTTCCAAATTACTCGTCGTGGTTTTATTTTAAATTTGAACTAAAATCACGATGAGTAATTTGGAACGGAGGGAGTACCTGATACTAGCCAGTTTACATGAAGATATGAATTGGTGACATGTTGGTAGCAAGCGTGTTTGGGACTAGAGGTTTTGATGTCGTTGTTGGTAGCAAGTGTGTGGAAGGCATGGAATTGCTGGGTGATAAGGTTTTTGCGAGCCAGTGGAATTTGTTGCATCGATTTTGGCTCATGTTCCTTTGTTATAAGAATGTTGTTAGATTTTGGATACGTATGAGATTCATGCTGTAGAGGTTTGTTGTTGTTGTTGTATCCCTTTGTTACGGCGGCTCTTTGTTACCCAAGTACTCCCTCCGTTCCAAAATAGATGACTCAACTTTGTACTAACTTCAATCTGGTTGTTTCTTTTGGCGGCTAGTTCACTTTTTTGAATGCTAGCAGGAAAAGTGCCAAATGTCGAGAGCCATGTACCAAAGCACTAAACAGGAATAGCTCTTCTTTTCCTCTCTTTTTTTCCCCATTATGTGTGTAGTTAGTACAGTATCAAGGGAAATTTAGTGCACGCATTGCAAACTACACTGGAACGCAAAATGAGTTTTTTCTCTCTTCTTTCCTATGCTCTACGGGCAAGCCAGGCATGAACCAAAAACACCAGCCCAGGCATGTCCACTGTTATCCCTTGGGGTTTGGATACGCTAGCCCAGGCATGAACCAAAAACACCACCAGCAGTGTCCCAAACAG
>NC_041385.1:50343278-50353463 GCF_002162155.2 Triticum dicoccoides
CCTTACCAGGCTGATGTTAAAATAGCAGTTAGCACATATACTAGTAATAAACTGCAAAAGAAAAACCAAAGGCCGGACACAGTGATAAAAGATCCACATCAAAATGCTGCCGTAATTCGCACAACGTCATAAGCTAGCGTTCCCAGCGGCGGATGCAACATCATCCGGCCAGGGTTAACTCCTTACAACCCCTCACCCAGGTTTACGGACAGCCAGCCAAATCTTTCCTACCAACACTCGCTCAGGCCCGGCGCTAAGACTAACAACCACAGCATCTTATCTTGCCCACCCCAGGGCCAATCGCACTAACTTCCCTAAAACTCCTACACCATCAGGACGTCCATCAGAGCAAGGGCCTCAAGATTAACAGCCTAAATCAGTATCTCTACATCTTGTTCTAGTGTTACAAACACCAGCCTTCGCCTTGCCCCACAAGTCACAACAGCCACCATGACTCCTCCAGCACACTTCTTCACTCAATCAACCCATAATGCTTCCATGCATATGCGAACCTGCAAGATTTCAATCATACTGTTAACATCCCTGCAGATAATAATAATACTAATCATATCATAAACAGAAAATACACAAAATGATCAACAGATCCTCCTCTGTGCACATAAAACAATACAGCATAAGTATAGGTCAATTAGGCGGATTATTTAGGCCACAAGACCCCTAATTAGATTCAAGGGCCAAGGTGCTACAAATTCTAGGTCATATATGGTGTTGATGAAAACAAGGCTGCTAGGTTGACCAGAGAGGATAAAGTGGATATACTGGTCTACCTTACTGGTCATACAACAAACAAATAACAAGTTAGGAACCTTACTGGTCATACAACAAATAACAAGTTAGAAACCTTACTGGTCAAACAACAAACAACAAGTTAACAACAACGGTGTGCTCATATTCCAGTAACTTTCTGTTCATGACGTACGCCGAATTATATAAAAACAAAAAACTGACTTGTTCATGAGGTATTTCCAGACATGTTTGAAAACACCGGGGTCAGATACAACATGAGCTGGTTGTTCGTGTTAAGGTCAGAAAAGAAAACTTACTTCCCAGACATGTTTGAATTCACTATCATTTGATGGAATAGCTGTATAACAAACGTTGGCATCAATTCCATATCAAGACAGTCAATGTCCTCCGTGTTACCAATAAGTTCCTCGCCATGCTGTCAAAATAAGATGCATGTTAATTACAGCACATTCATAGTTTCCAACTAATGTCAACCCAGATTCAAGTTATGGTTACAGTTACTTACTTCAGCGTCCGACCCGTGAGCAAAAAAGTTGCGAAAAAAACGGAACAGGTCCTCTTGACTTTTCTGATATACAAACACATGCCCCACGCTTTTGAAGAACAACACCCCAGAGAAGCTAGCATTCCGCTGAGCAATCAGCCTCCAATCTGGTCCGGCGTTTATCTTTTGCAAGGTTTTTGCAAATCGTCTCTTTTCAGCATGTCCCATTGATCTGAAAGCTCTGATGACGTCTTCAAGGAAGAGTCTTTTCTGACGAAACGAGCGCAGGGCAGGATGATTCCTTATGAACTTGATGTGATCCTCCTGGGCATCCGGAGTTGACATTTCACTTGCTCCAGGCTTTATCATGCTCCTGTAGAGAAATCTCATGTACGCTTCGTGCTTCCTTTCGACTTTGAAATGACTGATTAACAGCTATGTTTTTAAGGCGACGCCTTACTGCCTTAGGGAGGGGGGGCGCTTTGGCGCCTAGGCGACGCCTAGGCGGGCGCTTTGGACGCCTAGGCGCCCAAAGCGGTCGATTTTCCAAAGCGGAGGGGGAGCGCTTCGACGCCTAGGCGTCGCCTAGGCGTCGCCTTAGGGACGCTTTAAAAACATAGATTAACAGATGGGCCAGCTTTGCAAAATCACTAAGTAGATTTGGGAACGAGGCTGGGAAGGTAGGGTTCAAACTGATTCGGCAGCGATGGCCGGACATCCTCAGATCCTCCGATGAGAACCCACCTCCCCAACTTTTGTTACATCGGTATGCTTTAATGATCACTTCAATGAAGCCAGACCAGAGATCCATCCCAACTTTAGTTGAAAGAAGTACAGCATCTTTGTCTTCATTAGCACTCAATTTGTACTCTACAGTGACAGCATTGGCACGCACATAATCCTCCAAAGACTTTTCCTCGCTCAACTTCAGTCAAACAAGGTATAGTTTAGACAGAAACCACTAAAGGAATAATAAGGGAGTTTATATGCCACTTTCTAAAGTAAACCAGCTGGTCTGCTTGCCATATATAACATGTCAGGTAAGCACTTAAAGGCAAGACAGGCAGCCCTACCTACAATATTGTTCAGTTATCAATTAAAGTAAAAGCCTTATCTCCGTTTTCGTGTTCGCAATTGGTCACACTCTTGTGGATATAGAGATGCAAAAGACAGTAAAGCAAACTTGTGTTTGGCACCAATATTTTAGATTAACAAGACACATAAACTCAGGGCTATGAATAATATATATGGACTCCTTTTTGGGGTACAACGAATTAGAGCCACTGTAAGCCAGCACCTGAGGCAGTTGGAGAAGACAACAACAAATGCAGCAAGGCTCCTTGACACTGTAAATAATGCAAGGAAGCTACTAGGGGATCCTTAAGATCATAGTTGGTAGGTAAATTCATATTAAAACTATTTGGCTGGGTTAGGAGTTTGACTTGGCGTCTTATTTGAGTTAGGATAGTTATTTGCTGGTTTATCCCTACAAAGAACATGCATCTTATGTTACATCGGCAAGAATGAATAGACCAGATTTCCGCTAAACCGTCTACCTCGCAACTACGTGGCTACATGGGAATGAGCCCAGCCACACGCAAGTCGATAAGTTCAGACTCAACTCTAACAGAATATGAAAATGTGCATAAAACTTCAGCGCCAGCTTATCATGATCCTGCATATCCATGGATACAGGTTGACAATGATGAAGCTGAAACCATACTCAATTACCTACTGCATACTCAAAAATAAATAATTCGGAAAGTACCCTTCAGTGTGAGGACGTGATGTCTATGTTTTTAAGGCGACGCCTTACCGCCTTAGGGAGGGGGGGCGCTTTGGCGCCTAGGCGACGCCTAGGCGGGCGCTTTGGACGCCTAGGCGCCCAAAGCGGTCGATTTTCCAAAGCGGAGGGGGAGCGCTTCGACGCCTAGGCGTCGCCTAGGCGTCGCCTTAGGGACGCCTTTAAAACATAGCGTGATGTGCTTATTGATTGAAGAACACAGAATGTTCGGATTTGTTATAAACTGAACAGATTACATGGATATTCATATCTGCCATGGCCTAGCGCCTCAGTCAAGAAATTTAGTTCCTTCAGTCATTCATTCAGTGTATGCACACGAAAATAAGTTTCTAGAACGGAAGTCTACAATAAAAGAATGAAAAAAGAGCTATTCTCCAAGTAAAGGGCAGATTACATAACTACATAAGGGTTATGCAAAACAGCTACTTATATGCGGGTCATTCAGTGTGCGCACTTCTAAGTTGCAACCTGTTTAAAAATGTTTTGGTGCTGACTGTTTGCTTGAGACTTTATACTAGCAATCAGAAATCAATTAATGTGTTCATGGTTCATCTCCATTTCACATTATGGCTCAAAGGGGGGTCGGCACAAGTATATTACTACATGCAAATTCAAGATAAATTAAGTGGGCTGAGATAAATAAATTGCACAAGAAGCACCAGAAAGAATTCAAAGATGAAGTGTAAGAAAGCAAAAGGTCGATCAAGCTCAGTTGCATATAAAATTAAAATTTCTTATGCAATGGTTACCAACAAGGTCAGTTATTTCTATGTCACGATGACAGGGACCATATTTGGATTTCAAGTACATGAAAAATAAGAATTTAGAGGGACAAATTAATCATACCAAAAGGGTAAGCGCCCATTGTGGCCATATGGCAATCAGCAGGAGCTGAGCTTGCTCCATTGGCCAACCAGAAAGAAAGTGTAGAAACATTGGCACCAGTACTGCGACTGGTAGAATAGATGACATCCAAGGCAGAAGCCAGGCCATAAACTTCGGCAGCCACTCGGGTGGTACGAACCGCGCCAGCACCAGGAGCATCAGGAGCAAGATGATCAATGGGAACAGGAAAGAACTCATCACAGGTCGATCAGACACTGTCTGCACCGCCCTCCACTTGCGGTGCTGCCTCCTTCTTGTGGGCTGTCCATGCCTCTTGCCAGATTCCACCTGCTAGATTAGATTATCAGCTTGATCAGCTAGGACAGTTCTGCTAGGCAGTGAGATTTAAGCGTTTATAGTTTCATACCTCATACTTTGACCGCCACACCCACCCTACCAGCATCAAGAAACATAACTTCAGTGAGGGCGTGGCCACCAACCTCCTCTGCTCTGCTCTAAGATGCTCTGCTCTAAGCTGCTCTGCTCTAAGCTTGCGGTTCAGTTTGGCCAGCTTCTTCCGCTGCCTCTTCCTCTGAGTCGGTCGGTGCGCCATCTCGGCAGTGATTGGACCTGCTAGGCTAGATTAGCACCTTGATTAGACAGATGATGAGCTCGGCTAGGCCGTGAGGTTTAAGCGTTAGGGTTTCGTACCTCGATCTCTGTAAAGTTGCTGCTTCCGGGGGCCTAGTCGCGGCCGTGCTCGCGGCAGACAGCCGCCCGCGCTGGCGAAGCGCGCCGACGGCGAGGCCGTGCGTCTTAGGGTTTCGCACCTCAAGCTCCTTACGGGTCGATGACGGCGGAGGGGGAGGGGAGGCGGACGCGGAGGCCTTGGGATGCTTCCGGGGGCCTAGGTGCGACCGTGGCCGCGGTAGGCAGCCGCCCGCGACTCGCGAAGCGCGCCGACGACGGCGAGACCGTGGGGTTTTCGCGCCTCAAGCTGCTCTGGGCTGAAACCGGCGGCGGAGGAGGCGGAGGCGGAGGCAGAGGGTTGGTGACGCTCGCGGAGGCGGAGGTGGTGCGGTGCTCGCGGTAGACGGCCGCCCGCGGCTGGCGACGCGCGCCGACGGCGAGGCGCAGCCGCACCCGGAGGCCGAGCCGGCTGATAACTTTCTCCTCCAATTTTCCTTCGAGAGGGTGGGCAGGGTGTTTTGTTCGTAGCCGGGATGGGCCTGTTGCTACAATATCGCCCGGAAGCCCAAGCCCAAAGAGACAGACCGTCGGGGTCGGTCTCTTGGGCTTCCGGGCCTTTTTTCTTTTCTTTCCTTAGCCGATTTGAGTGGTCAAAAGGCTAAAAAAAAGCCGATTTGTGAGCTTGCCTAAAAAAAAAAAAGGCGATTTCAGGCTTCAGACTGAACAGTTATTTCAGTAACTCATTTTCTCACATAATTATTGCGTTGAAGAAATCCAGTCACATGATGCCATTCCTATTCCTGAAGCGTCGTGGTTTTGTCACGGCAGATGTCCTCGAAAAAGGACTTAGTCGTGAGGTCATCGCAGCTAGGTAGTAGCTTCAATGGGGGTTGATCGAAATCGAGAGACGGATTTACCCAGATTTGGCCCCTCACGATAGAGGTAATAGCCTACTTCCCGCTTGATTGATTATTGCTTGAGATCTCGATTACAAGGGTGTGACTTGGCTAGCCTAGTACTAGAGAGCTTGTAACTTGATCCTTTCTGCCTCCGGGGTTCCCCTTTATATATAGGTCAAGGACCTGAGGTCACAACAGAATCCGGGTCATACTATGACTCGTGTCTTAGTCTATTTCCTGCTTATCTTGTCCTTCAAGTAAGGAAAATTCTTTACAGCTTCCTTGTTGAGCCGGCTTACCAGATACTGACCCACGAGCCGGCTTACCAGATACTGGCCCACGAGCCGGCCTCTTCTTTCAGTCGCCTCCTGGGCTTTGAATTACGGCCCACATAACTAGCTTGATGACGAGCTGTCATAGGATGGTCAGGTCATTCCTGGCCAGGTCATATCGTGGGGTATATCTTGTACACCCCAGGTTAACTTGGATTCATCCATGTTAAAGTTCATACTGGAATTAAGTCCGGGTCATCTTCTTGCAAGCCAGAACTCCCATTTGTTCCTTCAGCTTATTTTCGAGCCGGGTTGTAGACACTATCGGCTTATGATGTTTCCTCGCTTTAGCATTTCACACCCCTTCAAGATTGTCGTGACGTCATCTCACCAGACCTCCGTAATCCACGCATGACATCATCACGAATCTTGAGTGGATCTGACAGGCCTGAAAATCAAGGCGCCTTTCCGTCAGAAAATTATTGCATCGCCCTCGTTACGCACTTACCATTTCCCCTTCTTACTGTTCTATAAATACGTACGAAGGGCTCCAAGGTCTATTTTACCGTTTCCACATCCTTGTTTTGTCTTCTTCCTTGTGCCTATTGCTTCTTGTGACCGGAGCACCACCGCGTCTCCTTTACCTCTCCGGCCACATCAACTGCGACCTCAACTGTTGGGGAACATAGCATGCAATTTCAAAAAAATTCCTACGATCACGCAAGATCTATCTAGGAGATGCATATCAAAGAGAGGAGGAGAGTGTGACCATGTACCCTCGTAGACCGAAAGCGGAAGCGTTAGTTTAACGTGGTTGATGTAGTCGAACGTCTTCACGATCCAACCGATCAAGCGCCGAACGTACGACACCTCCAAGTTCTGCCCACATTCAGCTCGATGGCGTCCCTCGAACTCTTGATCCAGCAGAGGGTCGAGGGAGAATTTCATTACCACGACGGCGTGGTGACAGTGATAGTGATGTGATCCGCGCAAGGCTTCGCCTAAGCACTATGTGAATATGACGGAGGAGTAAACCGTGGAGGGAGACGCAGCACACGGCTTGGAACAATTGGTGTGTCTCCAAGGGGTGCCCTGCCCACGTATATAAAGGAGGGAGGGAAGGAGGCCGGCCACCAGGGACGCGCCAGGGAGAGGGAAGTCCTACTAGGACTCCAGTCCTAGTAGGATTCACCCCCCCCCCTTTTCCTTCTTTCGGAGGTGGAAAGAGGGAAAGGAGAGGGAGTAGGAGAAGGAAAGGGGGGCGCCACCCCCTTCCCTAATCCAATTCGGCCTCCTCCCTTGTGGGGGGCTTGCCAGCCCCTTGTGGGCTGGTTAGCCTCCCTCCTATTGAAGGAAATATGTCCTAGAGGCAATAATAAAGTTGTTATTTATATTTCCTTATATCATGATAAATGTTTATTATTCATGCTAGAATTGTATTAACCGGAAACTTAGTACATGTGTGAATACATAGACAAACAAAGTGTCACTAGTATGCCTCTACTTGACTAGCTCGTTAATCAAAGATGGTTAAGTTTCCTAGCCATAGACATGGGTTGTCATTTGATGAACGGGATAACATCATTAGTGAATGATGTGATTGACATGACCCATTCCGTTAGCTTAGCACTTGATCGTTTAGTATGTTGCTATTGCTTTCTTCATAACTTATGCATGTTCCTATGACTATGAGATTATGCAACTCCCAAATACCAGAGGAGCATTTTGTGTGCTACCAAACATCACGTAACTGGGTGATTATAAAGGTGCTCTACAGGTGTATCCGATGGTGTTTGTTGAGTTGGCATAGATCAAGATTAGGATTTGTCACTCCGATTGTTGGAGAGGTATCTCTGGGCCCTCTCGGTAATGCACATCACTATAAGCCTTGCAAGCAATGTAACTAATGAGTTAGTTGCGGGATGATGCATTACAGAATGAGTAAAGAGACTTGCCGATAATGAGATTGAACTAGGTACTAAGATACCGACGATCGAATCTCGGGCAAGTAACATACCGATGACAAAGGTAACAACGTATGTTGTTATGCGGTTTGACCGATAAAGATCTTTGTAGAATATGTAGGAACCAATATGAGAATCTAGATTCCGCTTTTGGTTATTGACTGGAGACGAGTCTCGGTCATGTCTACATAGTTCTCGAACCCGTAGGGTCCGCACGCTTAACGTTCGGTGACGATCGGTATTATGAGTTTATGTGTTTTGATGTACCGAAGGTTGTTCGGAGTGCCGGATGTCATCACGGACATGACGATGAGTCTCAAAATGGTCGAGACATAAAGATCGATATATTGGATGACTATGTTTGGACGTCGGAATGGTTCCGGGTGAGTTCGGGCATATACCGGAGTACCGGGAGGTTACGTGAAGTATATAGGCCTTATTGGGCCATAGTGGGAGAGAGGAGAGGGAAGCCTAGGAGCCCCCTCCCAAGCCAATCCTAATTGGGTGGGGGCCGGCCCCCCCTTTCCTTACCCCTCTCTCCCTCTTCCTTCCTCTCCTAGTCCAACTAGGGAAGGGTGGAATCCTACTCCCGGTGGGAGTAGGACTCCCTTGGGACGTGCCATAGCAGGGCCGGCCCTCCCCCTCCTCCACTCCTTTATATACGGAGGAGGGGGGCACCCCTTGGACACACAAGTTGATCATCGATCTCTTAGCCGTGTGCGGTGCCCCCCTCCACCATAATCCACCTCGGTCATATCGTTGCAGTGCTTAGGCGAAGCCCTGCGCCGGTAGCTTTATCATCATCGTCATCACGCCGTCGTGCTGACGAAGCTCTCCCTCGACACTCAGCTGGATCAAGAGTTCGTGGGACGTCACCGAGCCGAACGTGTGCAGATCGCGGAGGTGCCGTACTTTCGATACTAGGATCGGTCGGATCATGAAGACGTACGACTACATCAACCGCGTTATTATAACGCTTCCGCTTATGGTCTACGAGGGTACGTGGACTACACTCTCCCCTCTCGTTGCTATGCATCACCATGATCTTGCATGTGCGTAGGAATTTTTTTGAAATTTCTGCGTTCCCCAACAACGGCATCTGAGCCAGGTTTATGCGTAGATGTTGTATGCACGAGTAGAACACAAATGAGTTGTGGGCGATAATACTGCTTACCAGCATGTCATACTGCTTACCAGCATGTCATACTTTGATTCGGCGGTATTGTTGGATGAAGCGGCCCGGACCGACATTACACGTACGCTTACGCGAGACTGGTTCTACCGACGTGCTTCGCACACACGTGGCTGACGGGTGTCAGTTTCTCCAATTTTAGTTGAATCGAGTGTGGCTATGCCCGCTCCTTGTTGAAGGTTAAAACAATACATACTTGATGAAAAATCTTTGTGATTTTGATGCGTAGGTAAGGACGGTTCTTGCTCAGCCCGTAGCAGCCACGTAAAACTTGCAACAACAAAGTAGAGGACGTCTAACTTGTTTTTGCAGGGCATGTTGTGATGTGATATGGTCAAGACATGATGCTAAATTTTATTGTATGAGATGATCATGTTTTGTAACAGAGTTATCGGCAACTGGCAGGAGCCATATGGTTGTCGCTTTGTATGCAATGCAATCGCCCTGTAATTGTTTTTACTTTATCACTAAGAGGTAGCGATAGTCGTATAAACAATAGTTGGCGAGACGACAACGATGCTACTATGGAGATCAAGGTGTCGCGCTGGTGACAATGGTGATCATGACGGTGCTTTGGAGATGGAGATCAATGGCACAAGATGATGATGGCCATATCATATCACTTATATTGATTACATGTGATGTTTATCCTTTATGCATCTTATTTTGCTTTGATTGACGATAGCATTATAAGATGATCTCTCATTAAATTTCAAGGTACAAGTGTTCTCCCTAAGTATGCACCGTTGCGAAAGTTCGTCGTGCCGAGACACCATGTGATGATCGGGTGTGATAAGCTCTACATTCACATACAATGGGTGGAAGCCAGTTTTGCACACGCAGAATACTCGGGTTAAACTTGACGAGCCTAGCATATGCAGATATGGCCTCGGAACACTGAGAACGAAAGGTCGAGCGTGAATCATATAGTAGATATGATCAACATAGTGATGTTCACCATTGAAAGCTACTCCATCTCACGTGATGATCGGACATGGTTTAGTTGATTTGGATCACGTGATCACTTAGATGATTAGAGGGATGTCTATCTAAGTGGGAGTTCTTAAGTAATATGATTAATTGAACTTTAATTTATCATGAACTTAGTACCTGATAGTAATTTGCATGTCTATGTTGTTGTAGATAGATGGCCCGTGCTGTTGTTCCGTTGAATTTTAATGCATTCCTAGAGAAAACTAAGTTGAAAGATGATGGTAGCAACTACACGGCGCCGCCCCCGCCCCCGTCCCCACCGTCCCGCCGCCCGGCACTGCCCCCGCCCCTCCC
>NC_041385.1:50353898-50413648 GCF_002162155.2 Triticum dicoccoides
AATTCTTGTTTAATTGTTTGTGTTAGTGTTAGTGTTAGATTTAGTGTTAGAAAAGAAGAAATTTTAGTGTTAGTGTTAGAAAAAAGAATATGTAGAAGAAAAGAAGAAGAAGTGGAAAAAAGATGAAAAAGAAGAAAAGAAAAGAAGTAGAAAAAAGATGAAAAAGAAGAAGAAGAAGAAAAGAAGTAGAAGAAGTAGAAGAAGAAGAATAGAAGAAAAGAAAAGAAGTAAAAGAAGTAGAAAAAAGATGAAAAAAGAAGAATAAGAAGAAAGGAAAGAAGAAGAAGAAGAAGAAAGGAAAGAAGAAGAAGGATAGACGAAGAAGAAGAAAGGAAAGAAGAAGAAGGATAGAAGGAAACACCCCGACCACTGACCCCGACACCCAGACCCTGACACCACACCCCGACACCTGACCCCGACACCCCGACACCGACACCACACCCCGACACACAGACCACGACACCACACCCCGACACCCCGACCCGACACGACACCCTGACCCCGAAATAGCACCCCGACACCGACATGACACCCCGACCCCCTAAACCTCCCGAAAAGGTGCTCTTTGGCCTTCTAGAGGCCGACGGGGTTATATATTTGTGAACTATTAGTTAGGTCATATATTTTTCGATTTTGTTATGAAAAACATCATATATAATTGTGTTGATCGGGTAGATTTAAATGTGCAGTTGTTTCATCGCTGCGAGGTTTGGTGTTCGACGACCTCGCCGTGCGTTTGACGAGCTCTGCCCCTTCGTTTGTGGGTGAGACAAAAATGACATGTCCTTCTCCCCCATTAATTATTTGCATAAATGACATGAAATTTGGTAGCTAGCTATATATGTGTCTTGAATCATCAGTATGCGTGACCAATATGTGTCTCCCGTTCAAAAGCGTCATAGTTATAAATATGCATGCATTTGCATATTTATAACCTTGATTCTTTCGAATTGTCCAACGCTATCCATGGACAGCCCGAGTATGTGTAGATTGGGTTCATTTTCCCATATGCTTTGCTCCGGATCCGACACATAAATTTCGTCAGTGCCTCCCCTGTTGTTCTTCGGGTACACATCCTCTCTGTTTATTGCAGAGATGTGTATCAGGAGAACAGCGGGGAGGTGCTGCCGAAATTTTGCGTCGGATCCGGAGCATAGCTTGGGAAAATGAACCCAATCTACACATACTCGGGTGGGATTAGGACCTATCATTACCTATTAGAGTGTAGGTTGCATGGACGTAATAAAATTGACAAAGTAGATCAACTGATGAATATATACATGGTGAATTATATATATAATTGTTGTGTGTCCAGTAGCTCTGAAAGTCAAGATGAGTGATCGTGCGTGGATGTATACTGGTCACACTGGTCAGAACAAATGGAGCGCTGAATGGTTCACAAAAACCAAGGGGTTTGTGCAAGCCGCATTTGCAAATGGCCAGAGGAAAACTTGGTGCCCCTGTTTCCGATGCGGCAATTGGGAAAAGAGGACAGAGGCTGAAATGGGTAAACGCCTGCAGAAGAATGGTTTTATGCCCGATTATACGGTATGGACATTTCATGGTGAGTCTGCCCAACGTGACCGAGCTGAGGTGGATCATCGTCGCACCGACGAGCATGGTACCGGGATGGAAAACATGGTGCAAGACTATGATGATGCTCGGGATTCGGACGAGGAGATGGAGGAATCTGCAAAGGCCTTCAATGAAATGTTGGAGTCTTCAAACCGTCCGCTCCACGAGCACACTGAGCTTTGTCAGTTGGATGCCATCTCACAAGTAATGGCTTTGAAGGCTCAGTTCAACTTGGGCAGAGAATGCTATGACGCAATTATGACAGTATTTGGGCAGAGAATGTTATTGGTTTCAGCCGAAGGAGACTAGAAGGACTCATGAACATATAGGGCTAGTTGAAATCAACCAAAGCACCCATTTAGATGTTCCTGATGTCTATACTATGGCTCAACAGGCGACCCAAGTATTCTATCTACCCTGGGCCTGCCAAACTAATCCAAATCTGAAAGGTTGGGATGTTGTTTATGAAGTGCGGCCACGTGCTAGACTATCTCCCCCAAAGGAAGAGGATTATGAACCTCACATTAACCCAGACACATATGAAGGAGAATTCTTCCAAGAGGCACGTCTTTCCAAAAAGCATTTCAAGAACCAGTATACTTCACCCCAAAACATTGAAGTAGACAGCGACAGTGAATCCCACATCACCCCAGAGGAGGAACAAGAAGAGCCGGAACAAGAAGAGGTTACTGTTGTGGACGACCTCTCAATGCTTGACCGATTACGTAAAGGTGGCCTTCCACATGTTGATGCCACTGAACCCTATGAGCCCGTCATTGATTATAGTGATGATGATGATTATGCATTTATTGATGATACTGATTGAGATTATTAGTAGTGTCAGGTATTCAATTTTTTTATGTTGTACTTGATGATGATACACTTAAGTGATATACATATTATTATTCATGTCGGTTTTTTTATGTTGTACTAATTTCGTTTACTCTTTGTCATGGCAGGTGTTGAAAGATGGAAGGGGAGCAGACTGAGGCCAAGGATAAACGTACCCAAATTGAAGGTGTGCCACACCATCAAGGTAGCTCCAGCTTATATCAGTTCGGGCGAAATTGGGTAATGTGGTTTGCTTCATTATTAATGCAATTCATTCATCATGCTAGCTTGAGCCCTTTAATTACTAATTTACTTTGTTTCTCTCTTTCAGGCATGCTACAATAAGACGGATAAGGTGCCAGAGGGGTACGACCTGTATGCCATGGCCCACACTGCCTCTTACAAGCAAGTCAAGGGGAAGGCGAGGAAAGGGGAGGAGTTTAACCCGAGCCAGATCCCCTACAATCCAGAGCAGGTGATGATATCTAGTGGCGGGAGGTCCCGTGGCTCCATAGCCATTGATCCAGAGATTGCTCCTGAGACCACGGTGAGTTTAATTTGAATGGATGTTACTTGCTAGTCTTAACATTTGAGTGTCATCATGCTAACGAAACATTGGAAATGATCTTTGGTGCAGCGTTACTCCACACAAGCATCACACGATCCTTCTCCAGCTACTGGCATGAGCCAGCCCGCTCCCACACCTCCATGATCAAGGTAAGTTTCTCTAGTTTTTTTGCTTAACAAATGCATAAAGACCTAGACTTAGCTTTATTTCATCCAATATGCTTACCTTAATGACCTAGAGTTAGCTTCTTTTCCTGCAAAATGACTTAATAAGCTTACTGACCTCCAAAACCAGCCATTTTACCTAAGTTAGCTCTAAAATGATCTATAATTAGCTTTGTTTCCTCCAAAATGACCTAAGTTAGTTATAATATGCTTAGTTTACTAGGTTTGCTCAATAATGACATGTACTTACCTTACTTATGTAAAAAACGGCATAATTAGCTTAGTTAGCTCATAAACGATCCATTTTACCTACATTAGCTCTAAAATGATGCATTTTACCTAAGTTAGCTCATAAACGATCCATTTCACCTAAGTTACCTCACAAACGATGGCGTGCTTCTTCTTCTAGTCTTCTTCTTCTAGTCACCTTTTCCTAACTTTCTTATTTGCCAGTTTGCAGATTTCATTCACTTCGTGGAAGCTAGCTTGCTATGATGGAGTGCTTGTTTTTTATTTCATTCTCTTCTAGTATTCTTCTAGCTTGCTACGATGGAACTTGCTATGTTGATGAAACTTTGCATTGTAATATCTATGTGCAACTTCCTAATGGTTGCAACTTATGTGTATGTGCAACTTGCTTTGTATGAGTGGATGGAACTATATATGTATGTACGATGAAACTTATGTGCTGTTAACTAGACCTGTGAAATATATCTATATATGTCATATATATTTGCTGTGAAAATTGTTGGATTTAAAAAAAACAGGGAAAAAAGCCATTATGCAGGCTCTTTGCCGTCTGCCACCGACGACAAAGGGCTCTTTGCCATCAGCAGGGGACGGCAAAGAGACCACGTGGCCGGCAACTGTGTTTCCTGGGAGGCTGACCTATCTGGTCAGTTTGCCAATAGTGGTTGACGGCAAAGAGAAAGTAACTTTGCCTACAGCGGCGGACGGCAAAGGCCTTCCGATGTTTGCCATCAGCGGCCGACGGCAAAGGCTTGCCGTTAACCACCTAACGGAGTAACAGCGCAATTATTGCCGTCAGCATTCTTTGCCGTCGGCAGCTGATGGCAAAGGACCCTTTGCCGTCAGCCGCCCGAAGCGGACGGCAATGTAGCTCTTTGCCGTCCCTTACATTGCCGTCCGCGGCGGACGGCAAAGACCTTTGCCATCCGCCATCCATGCCTTTGCCGTCCGCCGTGGCTGATGGCAAAGTAGCTGATTGCTGTAGTGTTAGGCCCCTCCGAGATGGTGTGCGGATCGGATGGATTGTTGGGAGGTGTTGGTCAATGAGTGGTGCTCAAAAGAATGGCGAGCCCTACACAACGAGGCCAAGGACAAACGTGCCCAAATGGAAGGTGTGCCACACCATCAAGGCAGCTCCAACTTATATCAGTACGGGCGGAACTGGGTATATGGTTTTCTTCATGATTCATGCAATTCGTTCGTCATGCTAGCTTTCAGCCCTTTAATTACTAATTTACTTTGTTTCTCTCTTTCAGACACACTACAATAAGGCGGATAAGGTGCCAGAGGTGTACGACCTGTATGCCATGGCCCACACTGGCTCTTACAAGAAAGTCAAGGCATTCTCTGCGTCTGACCTCGATGATCCAAAAAACTTCACCAACATCTCCTCCCACGACAAGCTCGTGAAATATAGAGATGAGGGGAAGGTGAGGAAAGGGGAGGACTTTAACCCGAGCCAAGGTCCCATTGATACCGAGCTGCTGATGATATCTGGTGGCGGGAGGTCCCATGGCTCCATAGCCATGGGAGATGGACTTATCCGTTGTCCTAGCACTCTCCCGGAGATCAAGGCGCGCCAGTCGAGCTCCGCTCCTGAGATAAGGCCTCGTGAACGGCCAGTCCAACTCGCCTTCAAGGTTAGTTATACGTACTCAGTTATCTTTCTCCATTACATTGTGTGCGCTTCTATCAATTATTACAAATGGTAACGAGGAGTGGTGTTGCAGGCTGCTATACAAAGTGAAAGAGATAGAACGGAGAAACTTCTGGCGGAGGCGGCGGAGAGGCAGCGAGAGTTGGAGGAGAGGATGACAAATATGTTGGAGGAGGAGAGGGTACGGAATGACATGCAGGCAAGGGCCATGTACGAGCTCCTTGTGGTAAGTTTTTTCTACACATTAGCCAAAACATTCATGTAGTGTTTGTCTCATTACTAACTAGTATGATTGAGTCGTCAAAACCAAATGTGCAGTCTGTGTGCGAGAAGTCCAGTTAGACCGCTCCGCCTATGCCAGTGATTGCTCCTGGGACCACGGTGAGTTTAATTTGAATGGACATTACTTGCTATTCTTAACATTTGAGTGTCATCATGCTAACGAGACATTGGAAATGATCTTTGGTGCAGCGTAACTCCAGACAAGCATCACACGATCCTTCTCCAGCTACCGGCACGAGCCACCCCGCTACAACACCTCCATGATCACGGTAAGTGTCTCTAGTGTTTTGCTTAACAAATGCATAAAGACCTAGACTTAGCTTTATTTCCTCCAATATGCTTACCATAATGACTTAGAGTTAGCTTCTTTTCCTCCAAAATGAGTTAATAAGCTTACTAACCTCCAAAACCATCCATCTTACCTAGGTTAGCTCTAAAATGATGCATTTTACCCAAGTTGGCTCTAAAATGACCCATTTTACCTAGATTAGCTCATAAACGATCCATTTCACCGGGGTTAGCTCCAAAATGACCCATCTTACCTAGGTTAGCTCCAAAATGACCCATTTTACCTAGATTAGCTCATAAACGACCCATTTCACCTAAATTAGCTCTTAAATGATCCATTTCACCTTAGTTAGCTCAAAAACGATCCATTTCAACTTAGTTAGCTCATAAATGATCCATTTCACCTAAGTTAGCTAAAAATGATCCATTTCAACTTTGTTAGCTCAAAAACGATCCATTTCACCTTAGTTAGCTCATAAACGACCCATTTGAACTAAGTTAGCTCATAGATGATCCATTTCACCTTAGTTAGCTCATAAACGACCCATTTTAAATTAGTTAGCTCATATATGATCCATTTCACCTAAGTTAGCTCATAAATGACATATACTTCTTGTTCTAGTCTTCTTCTTCTAGTCACATATTTCTAACTTTCTTATTTGCCATTTTGCAGATTTCATTCACTTCATGAAATCTAGCTTGCTATGATGGAGTGCTTGTTTTTTCTTTGATGAAACTTTGCATTGTATCTAGCTTGCTATGATGGAACTTGCTATCTTGATCAAACTTTGCATTGTAATATGTATATGGATGGAATAATGTGTATGGATGGAACTTGCTTATGTATGAATGGATGAAACTTAATTATGTGCTGGATATATATGTGATATGTTTGCTGTTAAATAGCCATGTGAAATATATCTATATATGTCATATATATTTGTTGTGAAAATTGTTGGATTAAAAAAAACAAAAAAAAGAGCCAATATACAGGCCCTTTGTCGTCTGCCACCGACGGCAACGGCCTCTTTGCCGTCCGCCATGGACGGCAAACAGGACACGTGGCAGCCAACTGTGCTTCCTGGGAGCTGACCCATTTGGCCAGTTTGCCTACAGTGGCGGACGGCAAAGGGCTGCCATTAGCCACCTAACCAACTAACAGAGAAATTTTTGCCGTCTGCTTTCTTTGCCGTCTGCTGCTGATGGCAAAGGACCCTTTGCCGTCAGCCGCCTAAAGTAGATGGCAAAGTAGCTGTTTGCCGGATCTTACTTTGCCGTCCACGTTTGCCGTCCGCGGCGGACGGCAAAGACCTTTGCCGTCCTCCGTTCATGCCTTTGCCGTCCGCCGTGGCAGACGGCAAAGTAGCTGATTCCTGTAGTGAGTGACACACATATTCATAATATTGAAGCCAAAAGATGCAGAGTTGATAATGATAGTGCAACTTATTTGTGGCACTGCCGTTTGGGTCATATTGGTGTAAAGCGCATGAAGAAACTTCATTCCAATGGACTTTTGGAATCACTTGGTACTTGCGAACCATGCCTTATGGGCAAGATGACTAAAAGTTCCGTTCTCCGGAACAATGGAGCGAGCAACAGATTTGTTGGAAATCATACATACTGATGTATGTGGTCCTATGAATATTTAGGCTCGCGGCGGGTATCGTTATTTTCTCACCTTCACAGATGATTTGAGCAGATATGGGTATATCTACTTAATGAAACATAAGTCTGAAACATTTGAAAAGTTCAAACAATTTCAGAGTGAAGTGGAAAATCATCGTAACAAGAAAATAAAGATTCTGCGATCTGATTGTGGAGGAGAATATTTGAGTTACGAGTTTGGTCTTCATTTGAAACAATGTGGAATAGTTTCACAACTCACGCCACCCGGAACACCACAGCATAATGGTGTGTCCGAACGTTGTAACCGCACTTTATTAGATATGGTGTGATCTATGATGTCTCTTACTGATTTACCGCTATCATTTTAGGGTTATGCTTTAGAGATGGCTGCATTCACGTTAAATAGGGCACCATCTAAATCCGTTGAGACGACGCCTTATGAACTATGGTTTGGCAAGAAACCAAAGTTGCCGTTTCTTAAAGTTTGGGGCTGCGATGCTTATGTGAAAAAGCTTCAACCTGATAAGCTAGAACCCAAATCGGAGAAATGTGTCTGTCGGTGTCAAAACCGGCGGATCTCGGGTAGGGGGTCCCGAACTGTGCGTCTAGGCGGATGGTAACAAGAGACAAGGGACACGATGTTTTTACCCAGGTTCGGGCCCTCTCGATGGAGGTAAAACCCTACTCCTGCTTGATTGATATTGATGATATGGGTAGTACGAGTGGATCTACCACGAGATCAAGGAGGCTAAACCCTAGAAGCTAGCCTATGGTATGATTGTTGTAATGGTTGTTCGTCCTACGGACTAAAACCCTCCGGTTTATATAGACATCGGAGAGGGCTAGGGTTACACAGAGTCGGTTACAACGGTAGGAGATCTACATATCCGTATTGCCAAGCTTGCCTTCCACGCCAAGGAAAGTCCCATCCGGATACGGGACGAAGTCTTCAATCTTGTATCTTCATAGTCTTGGAGTCCGGCCGATGATGATAGTCCGGCTATCCGGACACCCCCTAGTCCAGGACTCCCTCAGTAGCCCCTGAACCAGGCTTCAATGACGACGAGTCCGGCGCGCATATTGTCTTCGGCATTGCAAGGCGGGTTCCTCCTCCGAATAATTCATAGAAGATTGCGAACACCAGGATAGTGTCCGGCTCTGCAAAATAAATTCCACATACCACCGTAGAGAGAATAATATGTACACAAGCTCAATCTGCTGACGTATTTTGTGGCGTGACGTCACACCACTACCAAGACTTTACTTGAATCGTTTTTATTACACCACCTCAGCGCGTTTAGCGAAGCGGTTTCCTTGGCATGTCTTGTTGAAGCAGAGATCGTGTTCCCCTTATTCCGGGATTCCCATTAATACGGACGTGGGTAACCCAACCGTGCCCGTTGCCACGCCTCCTCCATCGAAGGCGGGTTCCAAACGGTCACGGAGACGGCTCTTGGTATTCTCCTTCTTTATAATGAGACCAAGGCCCGTTTCTTTTCTTCAATCCTCAATCAAATCTGCCCTTTGCCCCGAGTTCCAGATTCGAGTGCCTCGGACCTTGAACAATGTCCGGTTCCGATCTACAGGGCCGATGGATGCCCTCCTCCGTCACGGAAGAGGACGTGCTAAAACTAAGAGAAGCCAGGTACCTGACCTACGAGATTTCGCATAGGTTGCCTGCTAAAGGGCAAGTCATTCCTACTCCCGAGCCCGGCGAGAGCGTCGTGTTCGTTTCCCACCTCCGTCGGGGTTTAGGCTTCCCGATGGATCCTTTTGTGAGAGGGCTCATGTTTTACTATGGGCTGGAATTCCATGACCTGGCTCCGGAGTCCATCCTCCATATCTCATCGTTTATTGCTGTCTGCGAGGCCTTCCTCCGCACTACCCCTCACTTCGGTTTGTGGCTCAAAACCTTCAACGTGGAGCCAAAAATAATTGAGGGGCGTCGAGTAGAGTGCGGTGGGGCGGTCATAAGCAAGAGGGCCGATGCTCCATGGCCCGAGGGCTCTTTTCAGGAGGAGTTCGGCTTGTGGCAACAGGAGTGGTTCTATATTACCGCTCCCAGGGGCAGCAGGCAAAAGCCGCCGCCCATCTTTCGCTCGGGCCCTCCACAACGGCTGAGGTCATGGATCAACAAAGGGCTTAACTGGGGGCCGTCAAAGGACGTACCCTTATTGCAGGGCCGGATTCGAGACCTCCAAGAGAGGGAGATCAATCTGGTCGTAGTGAGTTATGCTGATTCGGCGTCTTCTTCCCTGCAAACGTCGCCCCCTCCGCCTGTGGGAATTCAATCCAGAGGGGCCACGAGCTCTCCAACACTTCATGGGTACGACACCCATGGAGATGTACAAATTGTTCTTCGGATCACAAGAAGTGTGTCCAGAATTGACCGAGGATGCTGGCCTAAGCTGCAATCGCCCGGATGCCCAAGTAAGTAGCTCCGTGTCCGGACATACCGTTCGTTTGCATATCTTGGATTTGCCTTTTAACCAATCGCCCTTTGAACAGGAGTGGATAGCGCAAGCGAAACTGATACGGTGTCCGGCCCCCCTCCCGGAGACCGCGCCGGATCCCGTGTTGGTCAAGATGCTGGAGGTCGCGCCTTCAGAGGAAGGCGAAGGGGAAAACAGAGAAACTACCGCCTCTACCAAGGAGGCTTTCGAGAAAGGGGGGATCGAGAATCCCTCCTTCCAGGGGGAGAAGAGGACCGCTTCCGAAGACCCGGAGGCCAAGGCCTCAAAGCGGGGGAAGAGATCTTCACCAGAGGGTCCTGCGCCTGGGGAAGCCCCGGCCGCACTATCTCCCCTAAGGAATCAGCCCTCCAGCGAGCCATAAGTAGAAAAAGGGGAGTTTTGCAATAAGGGACATCCTTGTTTTTGCTTCTCAGGATAACCGAAGTTTTTACCTTGTAGTTCGGATCTCCGTCCTTCTCAGCTGAGCTCGTCTTCGGGGGACCTCCGTCCGGAGATGATGGAGAGCGAGACGCCTCCATTTGCCGCACCGTCAGGCAGGGCGGACGACCCTGAGGTGTCGTCGCGGAGGGTATCCCCGAGTCCGGCAGGGCCGGAGAGTTCGACACCAACCGGTGTACGGCCGGGGGAGCTGAAGGATCTGCTCGAGAGGGCGTCTATCTCAGAAGGTCACCGTACATTGATGAGTACGGTGATTAAAAGAATTTCGTCTGCCGAGGGCGGGTTGCATGATGCCGTTAGAAGTTTGCTCGCGGGATTTGAGGTACGTAAAAATGACATACCTTTTGCCAGTTTTACACATAAAGTGCACCCTGTATAGATAGTAGCCCCTGAGACTCGGTATGTTGTCGAAAGCGACAGCGTGCCGAGGATCATAATCTCAGGTATTAATTCCCACCTTTCCTATGCAGGTGGCGGATAGTCCAGTGGCCAGCCAGGCTGATGGAGTTGCCGAACTAAAGCGGCAACTCGACGTTGCGGATGCGGACATCGCGCTGGTCAATAAATGACTTGACAAGTCACAAGGTAGGTTGTTTCTCCGTGGTCACCTAGTAAGGGAGCTGATGCCCACTCCTTACAACATGTATGCTTAATGGAGATGGTGCCGCTGCTGTGGAGGACCTTCGGGCAGAGCTTGCTCGAGCCAAGGAGCAAGCCAGAAGGAGTGAGGCGGTTGCCTCGAAGGGAGCCGAAGATCTAGAAGCCGAAAGGGCTGCTCACTGCCGAAGTAGGGAGGAGATGACCGGAATGGCCGTGAAGCTGAAGGATGTTACCGACCGCTATGAGGTGCTTGAAAAAGAACGCCGAGCAGAGCAAGAAGACCTAAAGAAGACCACCGCCGAAGCCAAGGATGCCCGTTCTGCAATGAGGGCTATAAAGGAGGAGCTGCGTCAGGCCAGAGACATTGCGGCTGGCAAGCCCTTTCTGCTGCGCAGGAAGTTCACAGATCAGAAGTATGCTCAGCTTGGCCAGCTGTGGGGTCCGGAGGATCCTTATATGGATTTAGCGGCGAGTGCGGCAGATGCTGTTGTGCACTTCCAAAGTCAAAAGGATCACGAGACGGAAGAGGTTTTTTGGTCTCAATTCCACAGTCCGGAGCGTTCACTTCCCTTGACCGATCGGTTGGCTGAGTGGGCTGAGCTGAATAGATTGTCCGTACTTGCCATGACAGAGGTAGTGGCTCATCTGTGGCCGGATAGGCCCAAGCCGAAGAGTTATTTTGGCTTATTGCAGCAATTCCTTGGGGCGGTGCCGCATATCAAGGCGATGAAGCGGTCGGCATGCATAGAGGGTGCACGGATGGCCCTCGCCCGTGTGAAGACATACTGGACGGAGATGGATGCCACCGATGTTGCAACCCGGGGTTCGGACGAGAGCCGGTTACCCGCCGAGCATTATTTTGGGGAAGTTCTGTGGGGTGCTCGTGTAATAGAGTCGCAGTGCTCAAAAAATGTCATGTTCAAATGATCTTTATGATATGTAAAACGATATTCATAATATAAGTGCTTTTTATACTTGTGCGTTCAAGTATTGAAACGTCTCCTGTGCGGCCGTTAATGTATACTTGTGTATAACCTGAAAGATGGCAGTCTTTGGCTTCAGCCCCCACGCACATGGTGCGGGGGTGTTTGCAAAATAGTTCATTTTCACACTTAATCCAACGTCTTGGTCCTGTGAAGGAGGTGGTACCGTAGCAAATGAGGCAACCGGACTATAATGCTTTATCACTTTCACTTAGCCATAGGAGTTCGAAGGTGGGGCTACGATATAGCCCCTAGGGGCACCGCGCTCTCCGAATTCGGGGCGCGTGTGTGCCTGACCGGGAAGCGGTCCTTCGTCAAAGCGGAGGAATTCTAAACATTCTAGAGGTCGATCGAGTGGTTGACCAGTCTCTCGCTATATCATGATAGTCAGTTTTTGGCTTTCTCTACTGAGGTGCTCGCCCGGCCGAACCGGGGCACAATCCAGTATTTCTCCTGGTGCCGCATTAGCCAATGATACGGAACGTAAGGCAGCAAAACACAGGAGCCGGGCAAACCGAACATTTGACCAAAGACATGATTCGGAGCTGATGCATATAAGGCCTAACTCGAGACGCCGAACACTCCCTGAGGTGTTCGGTCTTTATGATGACGGGCAGATCAATGCCCTAAGCCCCTAGTGTCCAGGTACGCGCGGAATCCTCTGACGCGGCCGATGCCAAAACGTCAGGCTCCTCTCTGGTTATGGTAAGAAACCAGGGGATGTATAACAACAAGAGACAGTAAAAAAGGTTTACGCAGGGTCTTAATCTGAAAAGAATCCTTGTAACGGGTCCCTACTGCACGTCTGCGCCCGTGTCTCCGTTGTGCTGTATCCTGGACGGGTGTAGCACGCTGTTCATCTGTAAAAGAGAGGAACTTAGTTTGAAAAGAAATCGTGCGAAAAATGTATTTAAAACAGAGTATGAATAAATGAATAGAGTTGAGCTTTTATTGGCTCTTATTGTTCATACGCGCAGCCCCTTGTGAAGGGGTGTGCGGCTAGGAAGCCCCTAGTTTATTTTTGCCGGACTCGCCTAGCCGTGTCCGGGGTCTTGAGCGACCTTGTAAGGAGATGATGCCTCGTGGACCGGGCATTTTGAGTGTAAGAGACGCGTAGTGCGGTATTGCATTAAAGCGGGCGAAAGCTTCACGTCCCAATAGTGCTTCGGAAGTTATCCGGGGATCCGAAGACCACTTCCAGTGTGACTGAGCCTGTACAATTGGCCTCTACACCTGGTATGACGCCTTTGAAGGTCGTCTTTGTAGGTTTAATCCTTGAGGGGTTTATGCCCATCTTGCGCACTGTATCCTGATAAAGTAGGTTCAGGCTGCTGCCGCCGTCCATCAGGACTCTGGTGAGGTGAAATCCATCGACGATTGGGTCTAAAACCAATGCGGCGAATCCGCCATGGCGGATACTGGTGGGGTGGTCCCTTCGATCGAAAGTGATTGGGCAAGAGGACCATGGATTGAACTTCGAGGCGACTGGCTCCGTCGCATATACATCCCTAAGTGCATGCTTCCGCTCCCTCTTGGGTATGTGGGTTGCGTATATCATGTTTACCGTCCGTACTTGTGGGGGGAAACCCTTCTGTCCTCTGTTATTCGTCGGCCGGGTCTCTTCCTCGTCATCGCTATGCAGCCCATTGTCATTGTTTTTGGCAATTAACTTGCCTGCCTGCTTAAACACCCAACAATCCCTGTTGGTGTGATTAGCTGGCTTTTCGGGGGTGCCATGTATCTGGCAAGAGCGGTCGAGTATTCGGTCCAAATTGGACGGACCCGGAGTAGTTCTTTTGAATGGCTTTTTCCGCTGACCGGGTTTGGAGCCTCTGAATCCGGCGTTGACTGCCGTATCCTCAGTGTTTTCGCCATTAATGTGGCGTTTGTTTTTCTTGCGACGTGACCTGCCATTGCGGTCCTTGTTATCCGGACTGCCAGAATTTTTGCTGAGGTTGTTACTGCGGGCTAGCCAGCTGTCCTCTCCCGCGCAGAAGCGGGTCATGAGTGATGCGAGGGCTGCCATGGATTTCGGCTTTTCTTGTCCTAGGTGCCGGGCCAGCCACTCGTCGCGGATGCTATGTTTGAAGGCTGCGAGGGCCTCTGCATCCGGACAGTCGGCGTTTTGATTTTTCTTTGTTAAGAACCGTGTCCAGAACTGTCTGGCCGATTCATCTGGCTGCTGAATTATGTGGCTTAGGTCATCAGCGTCTGGTGGTCGCACATATGTGCCTTGGAAGTTGTCAAGGAATGCGGCTTCCAGGTCCTCCCAGCACCCAATTGACTCCGCTGGCAAGCTGTTAAGCCAATGTCGGGCTGGTCCTTTAAGCTTCAGTGGGAGATATTTGATGGCGTGAAGATCGTCACCGCGGGCCATGTAGATATGAGGATATAGTCTTCGATCCAAACCGCGGGGTCTGTTGTGCCATCGTAGGATTGAATGTTCACGGGTTTAAACCCTTCAGGGATTTGATGATCCATTACTTCATCTGTGAAGCATAGTGGGTGTGCGACGCCTCTATATTGGGCAATATGACGACGTAGCTCAAGCGAGCTTTGTCTACTGTGTTCGGCCCGGCCGGAGCTGCTGTATCCGGCGCGACGGTAGTCGTCTCGCGTCGTGGGGCGCCCACGTGATCAGTAGATCGATCTTGATTGTCTTGACTTGTCCTCCAATATGTCTCGCAAGTCCGGTGCATTCCCCCGTGGCTTCGTACTTTTCGAGCGGTGCCGGGGTACGGTCCTGATGGAGGGCCTAGAGGCCTCTCTGTCGCGGCCGCAAGGTGGTCGGTCTGCCGTATTGTGCGCTGGTGATGAAGGTTTATATGCCTCCTCCTCTAGTCGGGGGAGCAACTTGCGTGTTGGGTAACTTTTGGAGGGGCGTTCGAGTTCATACTCTTTGGCCGCCAGGACTTCAGTCCATCTGTTGGCTAGCAGGTCTTGATATGCTCGGAGCTGTTGCTGCTTTTTCTTTAGGCTGTTTGCTGTGGCCATAAGCCTGCGTTTAAAATGCTCTTGTTCGACGGGATCCTCAGGCACGACGAATTCGTCGTCATTGAGGCTTGTCTCATCTCCGGAGGGAGGCATGTAATTATCATCCTCTACCTCTTCGTCTGCCGCTCTCTCGTGAGGGCTGGCTTCTCCATCCTCCTGTGCTGAATCTTGCTGGAGGGGGTTGTCTTCGGCACTCTCTGGGGTGTTATTATCTCCGGTGCCGGAATCTCCATTCTTGCTGTGGCGGGATTTAGAGCGGCGCCGCTGACGCCGACGCTTGGGCTGTTTCTTGGAGGAATCTGCCTCCGCTGCTTCTTCGCCATTCCCATCCTTTGGGATGTCCAACATGTATATGTCGTATGACGAGGTGGTCTTCCAGTGCCCCGTAGGTGCTGGTTCTTGGTCGTCTCCGGCATCGTCGTCCATACCGTCGATGTCTTCGGAGTCGTAGTCTAGCATGTCGGTTATATCGTCGACAGTGGCTACAAAGTGGGTGGTGGGTGGGCTTTGAATTTCTTCGTCGTCCGCATCCCAACCGTCCTGACCGCAGTCCGGCCAGGGCTCTCCTGATAACGAGAGATACTTTAGCGAATTCAGGATGTCGCCAAAGGGTGAGTGCTAAAAGATGTCCGCGGCGGTGAACTCCATGATCGGCGCCCAATCAGATTCGATTGGTAGGGGCGCAGGAGGTTCGGAGTCCGGCGAGGAGTCCGGCACCTCGGATTCATGGGTTTTACAAGGGACAAGGTCAGTATTCGGCACCATCGCCGTAGAGGTTGCAGCCCCCGAGGCGGTGTCTAGCCATCCGTCCTCGATCTGTGTGGTCGGCTCCGAATTAAGGATCGGAGCGGACTCATGTGCGGCCTCCAGGGCACTGTCCGGCAGCAGAGCTAAGTCATGCTCATCGTGACAGTGTGGCGCGCTCAGCTGTGGCTCGAATCCGTCGAAGATCAAGTCTCCGCGGATGTCGGCTGCGAAGTTTAGGCTTCCAAATCTGACCTGATGGCCAGGGGCATAGCTTTCGATCTGCTCCAGATGGCCAAGCGAGTTGGACCACAGTGCAAAGCCGCCGAACACGAAGATCTGTCCGGGGAGAAAAGTCTCACCCTGGACTGCGTCGTTGTTGATGATCGAAGGAGCCATCAAGCCTATCGGTGACGACACAGAGGAACTCTCAATGAAAGCACCAATGTCGGTGTCAAAACCGGCGGATCTCGGGTAGGGGGTCGCGAACTGTGCGTCTAGCCGGATGGTAACAGGAGACAAGGGACACGATGTTTTTACCCAGGTTCGGGCCCTCTCGATGGAGGTAAAACCATACTCCTGCTTGATTGATATTGATGATATGGGTAGTACAAGAGTGGATCTACCACGAGATCAAGGATGCTAAACCCTAGAAGCTAGCCTATGGTATGATTGTTGTAATGGTTGTTCGTCCTACGGACTAAAACCCTCCGGTTTATATAGACACCGAAGAGGGCTAGGGTTACACAGAGTCGGTTACAACGGTAGGAGATCTACATATCCGTATTGCCAAGCTTGCCTTCCATGCCAAGGAAAGTCCCATCCGGATACGGGACGAAGTCTTCAATCTTGTATCTTCATAGTCTTGGAGTCCGGCCGATGATGATAGTCCGGCTATCCGGACACCCCCTTGTTCAGGACTCCCTCAGTGTCTTCATAGGATACCCAAAGGAGACTGTTGGGTACACCTTCTATCACAGCTCCGAAGGCAAGACATTCGTTTGCTAAGAATGGATCCTTTCTAGAGAAGGAGTTTCTCTCGAAAGAAGTGAGTGGGAGGAAAGTAGAACTTGATGAGGTAACTGTACCTGCTCCCTTATTAGAAAGTAGTTCATCACAGAAATCAGTTCATGTGATCCCTACACCAATTAATGAGGAAGCTAATGATGATGATCATATAACTTCAGATCAAGTTACTACCGAACCTCGTAGGTTAACTAGAGTAAGATCCACACTAGAGTGGTACGGTAATCCTGTTCTAGAGGTCATGTTGCTTGACCATGACGAATCTATGAACTATGAGAAAGCGATGATGAGCCCAGATTCCACTAAATGGCTTGAGGCCATGAAATCTGAGAAGGGATCCATGTATGAGAACAAAGTGTGGACTTTGGTTGACTTGCCCATTGATCGGCAAGCCATCGAGAATAAATGGATCTTCAAGAAGAAGACCGACGCTGACGGTAATGTTACTGTCTACAAAGCTCGACTTGTTGCCAAAGATATTCGACAAGTTCAAGGAGTTGAGTACGATGAGACCTTCTCTCCCGTAGCGATGCTTAAGTCTGCCCGAATCATGTTAGCAATATTGCTGCATTTTATGATTATGTAATTTGGCAAATGGATGTAAAGACTGCATTCCTGAATGGATTTCTAGAAGAAGAGTTGTATATGATGCAACCCGAAGGTTTGATCGATCCAAAAGATGCTAACAAAGTGTGCAAGCTCCAACGATCCATTTATGGACTGGTGCAAGCATCTCGAAGCTGGAATAAACGTTTTGATAGTGTGATCAAAGCGTATGGTTTTATACAGACTTTTGGAGAAGCCTGTATTTACAAGAAAGTGAGTGGGAGCTCTGTAGCATTTCTAATATTATATGTGGATGTTACATTATTAATTGGAAATGATATATAATTTTTGGATAGCATAAAAGGATACTTGAACAAGAGTTTTTCAATGAAAGACCTCGGTGAAGCTGCTTATATGTTGGGCATCAAGATCTATAGAGATAGATCGAGACGCTTAGTTGGACTTTCACAGAGCACATACCTTGATAAGGTTTTGAAGAAGTTCAAAATGGATCAAGCAAAGAAAGGGTTCTTGCCTGTGTTACAAGGTGTGAAGTTGAGTCAGACTCAATGCCCGACCATTGCAGAAGATAGAGAGAAAATTAAAATTGTTCCCTATGCTTCAGCCATAGGCTCTATCATGTATGCAATGCTATGTACCAGACCTGATGTTTGCCTTGCTATTAGTTTAGCAGGGTGGTACCAAAGTAATCCAGGAGTGGATCACTGGACAACGGTCAAGAACATCCTGAAATACCTGAAAAGGACTAAGGATATGTTTCTCGTTTATGGAGGAGACAAAGAGCTCGTCGTAAATGGTTACGTCGATGCAAGCTTTGACACTGATCCGGATGACTCTAACTCACAAACCGAATATGTATTTATATTGAACGTGGAGTTGTCAGTTGGTGCAGTTCTAAGCAAAGCGTTGTGGCGGGATCTACATGTGAAGCGGAGTACATAGCTGCTTTAGAAGCAGCTAATGAAGGAGTCTGGATGAAGGAGTTCATATCCGATCTAGGTGTCATACCTAGTGCATCGGGTCCAATGAAAATCTTTTGTGACAGTACTGGTGCAATTGCCTTGGCAAAGGAATCCAGATTTCACAAGAGAACCAAGCACATCAAGAGACGCTTCAATTCCATCCGCGATCAAGTCAAGGAGGGAGACATAGAGATTTGCAAGATACATACGGATCTGAATGTGGCAGACCCGTTGACTAAGCCTCTCTCACGAGCAAAACGTGATCAGCACCAAGACTCCATGGGTGTTAGAATCATTACTGTGTAATCTAGGTTATTGACTCTAGTGCAAGTGGGAGACTGAAGGAAATATACCCTAGAGGCAATAATAAAGTTTTTATTTATATTTCCTTATATCATGATAAATGTTTATTATTCATGCTAGAATTGTATTAACCGGAAACTTAGTACATGTGTGAATACATAGACAAACAGAGTGTCACTAGTATGCCTCTAGTTGACTAGCTCGTTAATCAAAGATGGTTAAGTTTCCTAGCCACAGACATGAGTTGTCATTTGATGAACGGGATTACATCATTAGTGAATGATGTGATTGACATGACCCATTCCGTTAGCTTAGCACTTGATCGTTTAGTATGTTGCTATTGTTTTCTTCATAACTTATGCATGTTCTTATGACTATGAGATTATGCAACTCCCGAATACCGGAGGAACACTTTGTGTGCTACCAAATGTCACAACGTAACTGGGTGATTATAAAGGTGCTCTACAGGTGTCTTCGATGGTGTTTGTTGAGTTGGCATAGATCGAGATTAGGATTTGTCACTCCGATTGTCGGAGAGGTATCTCTGGGCCCTCTCGGTTATGCACGTCACTATAAGCCTAGAAAGTAATGTAAAAAATGAGTTACTTACGGGATGATGCATTACAGAACGAGTAAATAGACTTGCCGGTAACGAGATTAAACTAGGTATTAAGATACTGACGATCGAATCTCGGGCAAGTAACATACCGATGACAAAGGGAACAACGTATGTTGTTATACGGTTTGACCGATAAAGATCTTCATAGAATATGTAGGAACCAATATGAGCATCCAGGTTCCGTTATTCGTTATTGACCGGAGACGAGTCTCGGTCATGTCTACATAGTTCTCGAACCCGTATGGTCTGCACGCTTAACGTTCGGTGACGATCGGTATTATGAGTTTATGTGTTTTGATGTACCGAACATTGTTCAAAGTCCCTGATGTGATCACAGACATGATTAAGAGTCTCAAAATAGTCGAGACATAAAGATCAATATATTGGATGACTATGTTTGGACGTTGGAATGGTTCCGGGTGAGTTTGGGCATATACCGGAGTACCGGGAGGTTACCGGAACCCCCCGGGAAGTATATGGGCCTTATTGGGCCATAGTGGGAGAGAGGAGAGGGAAGCCTAGGAGGGGGAGCCCCCCTCAAGCCCAATCCGAATTGGGTGGGGGGCCGCACCCCTTTCCTTCCTCTCCTAATCCAACTAGGGAAGGGGGGAATCCTACTCCCCGTGGGAGTAGGAATCCCTTGGGGCGCGCCATATATAGGAGGGCCGGCCCTCCCCCTCCTCCACTCCTTTATATACGGAGGAGGGGGGCACCCCTTGGACACACAAGTTGATCATCGATCTCTTACCCGTGTGCGGTGCTCCCCTTGATATGTCTCCAACATATCTATAATTTTTTATTGTTCCATGCTATTATATTATCTGTTTTGGATGTTTAATGGGCTTTAGTAAGCACTTTTATATTATTTTTGGGACTAACCTACTAACCCAAGTCCTAGTGCAAATTGCTGTTTTTTTGCCTATTTCAGTGTTTCACAGAAAAGGAATATCAAACGGAATGAAACCTTTGGGAGAGTTATTTTTGGAACAAACGTGATCCAGGGGACTTCGAGTGGACGTCAAGAAAGAAGCAAGGAGGCCACGAGGCAGGGAGGCGCGCCTGAAGGAAATATGCCCTAGAGGCAATAATAAAGTTATTATTTATTTCCTTATTTCAAGATAAATGTTTATTATTCATGCTAGAATTGTATTAACCGGAAACATAATACATGTGTGAATACATAGACAAACATAGTGTCACTAGTATGCCTCTACTTGACTAGCTCGTGAATCAAAGATGGTTAAGTTTCCTAGCCATAGACATGAGTTGTCATTTGATTAACGGGATCACATCATTAGGAGAATGATGTGATTGACATGACCCATTCCGTTAGCCTAGCACTTGATCGTTTAGTATATTGCTATTGCTTTCTTCATGACTTATACATGTTCCTGTAACTATGAGATTATGCAACTCCTGTTTACCGGAGGAACACATTGGGTGCTACCAAACATCACAACGTAACTGGGTGATTATAAAGGAGTACTACAGGTGTCTCCAAAGGTACATGTTGGGTTGGCGTATTTCGAGATTAGGTTTTGTCACTCCGATTGTCGGAGAGGTATCTCTGGGCCCTCTCGGTAATGCACATCACTATAAGCCTTGCAAGCAATGTAACTAATGAGTTAGTTACGGAATGATGCATTACGTAACGAGTAAAGAGACTTGCCGGTAACGAGATTGAACTAGGTATTGGATACCGACGATCGAATCTCGGGCAAGTAACATATTGATGACAAAGGGAACAACGTATGTTGTTATGCGGTTTGACCGACAAAGATCTTCGTAGAATATGTGGGAGCCAATATGAGTATCCAGGTTCCGCTATTGGTTATTGACCGAGAATAGTTCTAGGTCATGTCTACATTGTTCTCGAACCCGTAGGGTCCACACACTTAAGGTTTCGATGACAGTTATATTATGAGTTTATGAGTTTTGATGTACCGAAGGAGTTCGGAGTCCCGGATGAGATCGGGGACATGACGAGGAGTCTCGAAATGGTCGAGACGTAAAGATCAATATATTGGACGACTATATTCGGAGTTCGGAAAGGTTCCGAGTGATTCGGGTATTTTTCGGAGTACCGGAGAGTTACGGGAATTCGCCGGGGAGTATATGGGCCTTATTGGGCCATACGGGAAAAGAGGAGAGAGGCCGAAAGGAAGGAGGCGCGCAGCCCCCCTCTGGTCCGAATTGGACAAGGGGTGCGCCCCCCTTTTCCTTCCTCCTCTCCCTCTCTTTCCCCCTTCTCCTACTCCAACAAGGAAGGAGGGAGTCCTACTCCCGGTGGGAGTAGGACTCCCCTTGGCGCGTCCCTCCTAGGCTGGCCGCCCCTCCCCCCTTGCTCCTTTATATAAGGGGGCAGGGGGGCACCTCTAGGCACAACAACACAAGTTGATCTACGGATCGTTCCTTAGCCGTGTGCGGTGCCCCCCTCCACCATATTCCACCTCGGTCATATCGTCACGGAGTTTAGGCGAAGCCCTGCGCCCGTGGAACATCATCATCGTCACCACGCCGTCGTGCTGGCGGAACTCATCCCCGACGCTTTGCTAGATCGGAGCCCGGGGATCGTCATCAAGCTGAACGTGTGCTGAACTCGGAGGTGCCGTACGTTCGGTACTTGGATCGGTCGGATCGTGAAGACGTACGACTACATCAACCGCGTTGTCATAACGCTTCCGCTTACGGTCTATGAGGGCACGTGGACAATACTCTCCCCTCTCGTTGCTATGCCATCACCATGATCTTGTGTGTGCGTAGGAATTTTTTTGAAATTACTGCGTTCCCCAATAGTGGCATCCGAGCCTGGTTTTATGCGTAGATGTCATATGCACGAGTAGAACACAAGTGAGTTGTCGGCGATACAAGTCATACTGCTTACCAGCATATCATACTTTGGCTCAGCGGTATTGTGAGATGAAGCGGCCCGGACCGACATTACGCATACGCTTACGCGAGACTGGTTTGACCGTTACGAGCACTCGTGCTTAAATGTGACTGGCGGGTGTCTGTCTCTCTCAGTTTAGCTGAATCGAGTATGGCTACGCCCGGTCCTTGCGAAGGTTAAAACAACACTAACTTGACGAACTATCATTGTGGTTTTGATGCGTAGGTAAGAACGGTTCTTGCTCAACCCGTAGCAGCCACGTAAAATTTGCAACAACAAAGTAGAGGACGTCTAACTTGTTTTTGCAGGGCATGTTGTGATGTGATACGGTCAAGACGTGATGCTATATTTTATTGTATGAGATGATCATGTTTTGTAACCGAAGTTATCGGCAACTGGTAGGAGCCATATGGTTGTCGCTTTATTGTATGAAATGCAAATGCCCTGTAATTGCTTTACTTTATCACTAAGCGGTAGCGATAGTCGTAGAAGCAATAGATGGTGTAACGACAACGATGCTACGATGGAGATCAAGGTGTCGCGCCGGTGACGATGGTGATCACGATGGTGCTTCGGAGATGGAGATCACAAGCACAAGATGATGATGACCATATCATATCACTTATTTTGATTGCATATGATGTTTATCTGTTATACATCTTATTCTGTTTTGTTTGACGGTAGCATTTTAAGATGATCTCTCACTAAATTAACAAGAAGTGTTCTCCCTGAGTATGCACCATTGCGAAAGTTCTTCGTGCTGAGACACCACGTGATGATCGGGTGTGATAGGCTCTACGGTCAAATACAACGGGTGCAAAACAGTTGCACACGCGGAATACTCAGGTTAAACTTAACAAGCCTAGCATATAACAGATATGGCCTCGGAACACGGAGACCGAATCATATAGTAGATATGATCAACATATTGATGTTCACGGTTGAAACTACTCCATCTCACGTGACGATTGGACATGGTGTAGTTGATATGGATCACGTAATCACTTAGAGGACTAGAGGGATGTCTATCTAAGTGGGAGTTCTTAAGTAATATGATTAATTGAACTTAAATTTACCATGAACTTAGTACCTGGTAGTATTTTGCAAATTATGTTATAGATCAATAGCTCGCGTTGTTGCTTTCATATGTTTATTTTGATATGTTCCTAGAGAAAACCGTGTTGAAAGATGTTAGTAGCAATGATGCGGATTGGATCCGTGATCTGAGGTTTATCCTCATTGCTGCACAAAAGAATTATGTCCTTGATGCACCGCTAGGTGACAAACCTATTGCAGGAGCAGATGCAGACGTTATGAACGTTTGGCTAGCTCAATATGATGACTACTTGATAGTTTAGTGCACCATGCTTAACAGCTTAGAATCGGGACTTCAAAGACGTTTTGAACGTCATGGACCATATGAGATGTTCCAGGAATTGAAGTTAATATTTCAAGAAAATACCCAAGTTGAGAGATATGAAGTATCCAACAAGTTCTATAGCTAAAGGATGGAGGAGAATCGCTCAACTAGTGAGCAAGTGCTCAGATTGTCTGGGTACTACAATCGCTTGAATCAAGTGGGAGTTAATCTTCCAGATAAGATAGTGATTGACAGAGTTCTCTAGTCACCATCACCAAGTTAGTAGAACTTCATGATGAACTATAGTATGCAAAGGATGACGAAAATGATTCCCGAGCTCTTCGTGATGTTGAAATCGACGAAGGTAGAAATCGAGAAAGAGCATCAAGTGTTGATGATTGACAAGACCACTAGTTTCAAGAAAAGGGCAAAGGGAAAGAAAGGGAAACTTCAAGTAGAATGGCAAACAAGTTGTCACTCCCGTGAAGAAGACCAAAGGTAGACCAAAGCCTGAAACTGAGTGCTTACACTGCAAAGGAAATGGTCACTAGAAGCGGAAATGCCCTAAATATTTGGTGGATAAGAAGGATGGCAAAATGAACAAGGGTATATTTGATATACAGGTTATTGATGTGTACCTTACTAGTGTTTATAGTAGCCCCTGAGTATTTGATACTTGTTCGGTTGCTAAGATTAGTAACTCGAAACAGGAGTTACATAATAAACAGAGACTAGTTGAAGGGGAAAGTGACGATGAGTGTTGGAAGTAGTTCCAAGATTGATATGATCATCATCACACACTCCCTATACTTTCGGGATTAGTGTTAAACCTAAATAAATGTTATTTAGCTTTTGCGTTGAGCATGAATGTGATTTGATCATGTTTATTGCAATACGGTTATTCATTTAAAGTCAGAGAATAATTGTTGTTCTATTTACATGAATAAAACCTTCAATGGTCATACACCCAATGAAAATAGTTTGTTGGATCTCGATCGTAGTGATACACATATTCATAATATTGATGCCAAAAGATGCAAAGTTAATAATGATAGTGCAACTTATTTGTGGCACTGCCGTTTGGGTCATATCGGTGGAAAGTGCATGAAGAAACTCCATAAAGATGGATTTTCAGAATCACTTGGTTATGAATCATTTGATGCTTGCGAACCGTGCCTTTGGGCGAGATGACTAAAACTCCGTTCTTCGGAACAATGGAACGAGCAACAAACTTGTTGGAAATAATACATACTGATGTATGCAGACCAATGAGTATTAAAGCTCGTGGCGGGTATCGTTATTTTCTGACCTTCACAGATGATTTGAGCAGATATGGGTATATCTACTTGATGAAACATAAGTCTGGAATAGTTGAAAGGTTCAAAGAATTTCAGAGTGAAGTGGAAAATCATCGTAACAAGAAAATAAAGTTTATGCGATCTGATCGTGGAGATGAATATTTGAGTTACGAGTTTGGTCTTCAATTAAAACAATGTGGAATAGTTTCACAAACTCACGCCACCTGGAACACCACAATGCAATGGTGTGTCCGAACGTTGTAATCGTACTTTACTAGATATGGTGCGATCTATGATGTCTTTTATCGGTTTACCACTATCGTTTTGGGGTTATGCATTAGAGACAGCTGCATTCACGTTAAAAGGGCACCATCTAAATCCGTTGAGACGACAGCATATGAACTGTGGTTTGGCAAGAAACCAATGTTGTCGTTTCTTAAAGTTTGGGGCTGCGATGCTTATGTGAAGAAACTTCAACTAGATAAGCTCGAACCCAAATTGGAGAAATGTGTCTTCATAGGATACCCAAAAGAGACTGTTGGGTACACGTTCTATCACATATCTGAGGGCAAGATTTTCGTTGCTAAAAATGGATCCTTTCTAGAGAAGGAGTTTCTCTCGAAAGAAGTGAGTGGGAGGAAAGTAGAACTTGATGAGGTAACTGTACCTTCTCCCTAATTAGAAAATAGTTCATCACTGAAATCAGTTCCAGTGATTCCTACACCAATTAGTGAGGAAGCTAATGATGATGATCATGAAACTTCAGATCAAGTTACTACAGAACCTCGTAGGTCTTCTAGAGTACGGTCCACACCAAAGTGGTACGGTAATCCTGTTCTAAAAGTCATGTTACTAGACCATGATAAACCTACGAACTATGAGGAAGCGATGATGAGCCCAGATTCCGCTGGCTGGAGGCCATGAAATCTGAGATAGGATCCATGTATGAGAACAAAGTGTGGACTTTGGTGGAGTTGCCCGATGATCGGAAAGCCATATTGTATAAATGGATCTTCAAGAGGAAGACGGACGTTGATAGTAGTGTTACTATCTACAAAGCTCGACTTGTCGCAAAAAGGTTTTTGACAAGTTCAAGGTGTTGACTACAATGAGATTTTCTCAACTGTAGCGATGCTTAAGTCTGTCCGAATCATGTTAGCAATTGCCACAATTTATGAAATCTGGCAAATGGATGCCAAAACTGCATTCCTTAATGGTTTTCTTAAAGAAGAGTTGTATATGATGCAACCAGAAGGTTTTGTCAATCCTAAAGGTGCTAACAAAGTGTGCAAGCTCCAGCGATCCATTTATGGACTGGTGCAAGCCTCTCGGAGTTGGAATATACGCTTTGATGAGTTGATCAAAGCATATGGTTTTATACAGACTTTTTGAGAAGCCTGTATTTACAAGAAAGCGAGTGGGAGCACTACAACCTTTCTGATAAGTATATGTGAATGACATATTGTTGATCGGAAATAATGTAGAATTATTCTGCAAAGCATAAAGGAGTGTTTGAAAGAAGTTCTTTAAAAGAAAGACTTCAGTAAAGCTACTTACATATTGAGCATCAAGATCTATTGAGATAGATCAAGACGCTTGATAAGATTTTTCAATGAGTACATACCTTGATAAATTTTTGAAATAGTTCAAAATAGAACAGTCAAAGAAGGAGTTCTTGCGTGTGATCCAAAGGTGTGAAGTTGAGTAAGACTCAAGACCCGACCATGGTAGAAAATAGAAAGAGAATGAAAAGTCATTCCCTATGCTTCAGTCATAGGTTCTATAAAGTATGCTATGCTATGTACCAGACCTATTGTATACTCTGCCCTGGTTTGGCAAGGGAGTACAATAGTGATCTAGGAGTAGATCACTGGACATTGGTCAAAATTATCCTTAGTGGAATAAGGATATGTTTCTCGATAATGGAAGTGATAAAAGAGCTCGTCGTAAAAGTTACAACGATACAAGCTTTTACACCAATCCAGATGACTCTAAGTCTCAATCTGGATACATATTGAAAGTGGGAACAATTAGCTAGAGTAGCTCCGTGCAGAGCATTGTAGACATAGAATATTTGCAAAATACATGCGGCTCTGAATGTGACAGAACCGTTGACTAAGCTTCTCTCACGAGCAAAACATGATCATACCTTTGTACTCTTTGGGTGTTAATCACATAGCAATGTGAACTAGATTATTGACTCTAGTAAACCCTTTGGGTGTTGGTCACATGAAGATGTGAACTATGGGTGTTAATCATATACAGATATGAATATTGGTATTAAATCACATGTCGATGTGAACTAGATTATTGACTATAGTGCAAGTGGGAGACTGAAGGAAATATGCCCTAGAGGCAATAATAAAGTTATTATTTATTTCCTTATTTCATGATAAATGTTTATTATTCATGCTAGAATTGTATTAACCGGAAACATAATACATGTGTGAATACATAGACAAACATAGTGTCACTAGTATGCCTCTACTTGACTAGCTCATGAATCAAAGATGGTTAAGTTTCCTAGCCATAGACATGAGTTGTCATTTGATTAACGGGATCACATCATTAGGAGAATGATGTGATTGACATGACCCATTCCGTTATCCTAGCACTTGATCGTTTAGTATATTGCTATTGCTTTCTTCATGACTTATACATGTTCCTGTAACTATGAGATTATGCAACTCCCGTTTACCCGAGGAACACTTTGGGTGCTACCAAAAGTCACAACCTAACTGGGTGATTATAAAGGAGTACTACAGGTGTCTCCAAAGGTACATGTTGGGTTGGCGTATTTCGAGATTAGGTTTTGTCACTCCGATTGTCGGAGAGGTATCTCTGGGCCCTATCGGTAATGCACATCACTATAAGCCTTGCAAGCAATGTAACTAATGAGTTAGTTACGGAATGATGCATTACGTAACGAGTAAAGAGACTTGCCGGTAACGAGATTGAACTAGGTATTGGATACCGACAATCGAATCTCGGGCAAGTAACATACCGATGACAAAGGGAACAACGTATGTTATTATGCGGTTTGACCGATAAAGATCTTCGTAGAATATGTGGGAGCCAATATGAGCATCCAGGTTCCGCTATTGGTTATTGACCGAGAATAGTTCTAGGTCCTGTCTACATTGTTCTCGAACCCGTAGGGTCCGCACGCTTAACGTTTCGATGACAGTTATATTATGACTTTATGAGTTTTGATGTACCGAAGGAGTTTGGAGCCCCGGATGAGATCGGGGACATGACGAGGAGTCTCGAAATGGTCGAGACGTAAAGATCGATATATTGGACGACTATATTCGGAGTTCGGAAAGGTTCCGAGTGATTCGGGTATTTTTCGGAGTACCGGAGAGTTACGGGAATTCGCCGGGGAGTATATGGGCCTTATTGGGCCATACGGGAATAGAGGAGAGAGGACGAAAGGAAGGAGGCGCGCAGCCCCCCTCTGGTCCGAATTGGACAAGGGGTGCGGCCCCCTTTTCCTTCCGTCTCTCCCCATCTTTCCCCCTTCTCCTACTCCAACAAGGAAGGAGGGAGTCCTACTCCGGTGGGAGTAGGACTCCCCTTGGCGCGCCCCTCCTAGGCCGGCCGCCCCTCCCCCCTTGCTCCTTTATATACGGGGGCAGGGGGGCACCTCTAGGCACAACAACACAAGTTGATCTACGGATCGTTCCTTAGCTGTGTGCGGTGCCCCCCTCCACCATATTCCACCTCGGTCATATCGTCGCGGAGTTTAGGCGAAGCCCTGCGCCGGTGGAACATCATCATCGTCACCATGCCGTCGTGCTGGCGGAACTCATCCCCGACGCTTTTCTAGATCGGAGCCCGGGGATCGTCATTAAGCTGAACGTGTGCTGAACTCGGAGGTGCCGTACGTTCGGTACTTGGATCGGTCGGATCGTGAAGACGTACGACTACATCAACCGCGTTGTCATAACGCTTCCGCTTACGGTCTACGAGGGTACGTGGACAATACTCTCCCCTCACGTTGTTATGCCATCACCATGATCTTGTGTGTGCGTAGGAATATTTTTGAAATTACTACGTTCCCCAACAGCGCCCCCCACCCTTGTGGGCCCCTCGCAGCTCCACCAACCTACTTCTTCCTCCTATATATATATCCATATACCCCGAAAACATCCAGGAGCACCACAAAACCCTATTTCCACCGCCGCAACCTTCTGTACCCGTGAGATCCCATCTTAGGGCCTTTTCCGGTGCTCTGCCGGAGGGGGCATCGATCACAAAGGGCTTCTACATCAACACCATAGCCTCTCCGATGATGTGTGAGTAGTTTACCTCAGAGCTTCAGGTCCATAGTTATTAGCTAGATGGCTTCTTCTCTCTCTTTGGATCTCAATACAAAGTTCTCCTCGATCTTCTCGGACATCTATTTGATGTAATTATTTTTGTGGTGTGTTTGTCGAGATCCGATGAATTGTGGGTTTATGATCAAGATTATCTATGAACAATATTTGAATCTCCTCTAAATTCTTTTATGTATGATTGGTTATCTTTGCAAGTCTCTTCGAATTATTAGTTTGGTTTGGCCTACTAGACTGATCTTTCTTGCAATGGGAGAAGTGCTTAGCTTTGGGTTCAATCATGCGGTGCTCGAACCAGTGACAGTAGGGGAAACAACACGTATTGTATTGTTGCCATCGAGGATAAAAATATGGGGTTTATATCATATTGCTTGATTTTATCCCTCTACATCATGTCATCTTGCCTAATGCGTTACTCTGTTCTTATGAACTTAATACTCTAGATGCATGCTGGATAGCGGTCGATGTGTGGAGTAATAGTAGTAGATGCAGAATCGTTTCGGTCTACTTGTCACGGACGTGATGCCTATATACATGATCATGCCTAGATATTCCCATAACTATGCACTATTCTATCAATTGCTTGACAGTAATTTGTTCACCCACTGTAATACTTATGCTATCTTGAGAGAAGCCACTAGTGAAACCTATGGCCCCCGGGTCTATTATCCATCATATAAGTTTCCAATCTATTTTTACTTTGCAATCTTTACTTTCAATCTTTAACATAAAAATACCAAAAATATTATCTTATCATCTCTATCAGATCTCACTTTTGCAACTGGCCGTGAAGGGATTGACAACCCCTCGCGTTGGTTGCAAGGTTCTTATTTGTTTATGTAGGTACGAGGCGACTTGCGTGCAGTCTCCTACTGGATTGATACCTTGGTTCCCAAAAACTGAGGGAAATGCGCTTACGCTACTTTGCTGCATCACCCTTTGCTCTTCAAGGGAAAACCAACGTAGTGCTCAAGAGGTAGCACCCCTCCACCATAATCCTCCTCGGTCATATCGTTGCAGTGCTTAGGCGAAGCCCTGTGCCGGTAGTTTCATCATCACCGTCATCACGCCGTCATGCTGACGAAGCTCTCCCTCGACACTCAGCTGGATCGAGAGTTCGTGGGACGTCACCGAGCCGAACGTGTGCAGATCGCGGAGGTGCCGTACTTTCGGTACTAGGATCGGTTTGTCAGTGCGAAACGACACCTATGGGATCACAAGAATCCCTACTACGGTTGTGGGGCGCTGGGTCGTGAGGAGAGCAGGATCAACAGTCAGTATGAGCACGCGGGTCGTTACCCAGGTTCAGGCCGCAGGGATGCGTAATACCCTAGTCCTGCTTTGGTGTGTGTATTTGTGTTCTTGAGGTTCTCGAACTAGCTACAATGAGCGTAACTTGCCCAAAAGTCTGAATCCTTCTCCTGGATGCCTCGGGCCTCCTTTTATAGGCAAGGGGATCGCCACACTGACACACAGGAGGTGGCATCGGGTACTGTGGTTAAGCCTATCGCTACCTATTACGGGACGAGACACATTTAATGCGCCTCTGACGTGTCCCCTTCACTTTACCGCCGCTTCGCCCTGTCTTGACACACGTCTGGGCCGGTGAGGCAACCAGCGCCATGTAGGCTGGCAGGCTGCTGACGTGGCGCGGTGGTAGGGCCTTCACGAAGATTTGCATGCCAGCACGTAGGCATGCGCCGAGTTGGCCCGGAAGCCGCATGTTGCCACGCACATGCCTTCCCACCTGGTTGGGCTGGTGCTACCTCTTGAGCACTGCGTTGGATTTCCCCGAAGAGGAGAGGATGATGCAGTAAAGTAGCGTAAGTATTTCCCTCAGTTTTGAGAACCAAGGTATCAATCCAGTAGGAGACCACGCACAAGTCCCTCGTACCTACACAAAACGATAGCAACTCGCAACCAACGCTTAGGGGTTGTCAATCCCTTCACGGTCACTTACGAGAGTGAGATCTGATAGAGATAATATTTTTGGTATTTTTGATAGATAGATGCAAAGTAAAAGTAAAGGCAAAGTAAAAACAAAGCAAGTAAATAAAGTGATATAGATTGATATGATGAGAATAGACCCGGGGGCCATAGGTTTCACTAGTGGCTTCTCTCAAGAGCATAAGTATTCTACGGTGGGTGAACAAATTACTGTTGAGCAATTGACAGAATTGAGCATAGTTATGAGTATATGTAGGCAATGATCATGTATATAGGCATCACGTCCAAAACAAGTAGATCGAAACGATTCTGCATCTACTACTATTACTCCACTCATTGACCGCTATCCACCATGCATCTAGAGTATTAAGTAAAAACAGAGTAACGCCGTAAGCAAGATGACCCGATGTAGAGGGATAAATTCATGCAATATGATAAAAAAACCCATCTTGTTATCCTCGATGGCAACAATACAATACGTGCCTTGCAACTCTTTCTGTCACTGAGTAAGGACACCGCAAGATTGAACCCAAAGCTAAGCACTTCTCCCATTGCAAGAACTACCAATCTAGTTGGCCAAACCAAAAAGATAATTCGAAGAGACTTGCAAAGATAACTCAATCATACATAAAAGAATTCAGAGAAGAATCAAATATTTTCCATAGATAATACTGGATCATAAACCCACAATTCATCGGTCTCAACAAACACACCGCAAAAAGAAGATTACATCGAATAGATCTCCACGAGAGAGGGGGAGAACATTGTATTGAGATACAAAAGAGAGAAGAAGCCATCTAGCTACTAGCTATGGACCCGAAGGTCTGAAGTAAACTACTCACACTTCATCGGAGGGGCTATGGTGTTGATGTAGAAGCCCTCCATGGTGGATGCCCCCTCCGGCGGAGCTCCGGAACAGGCCCCAAGATGGGATCTCGTGGATACAGAAGGTTGCGGTGGTGGAATTAGGTTTTTGGCACCTCTTCTGATCGTTCGGGGATACGTAGGTATATATAGGAGGAAGGAGTACGTCGGTGGAGCTCTGAGGGGCCCACGAGGTAGGGAGGCACGCCCTCCACCCTCGTGACCTCCTCGGGCACTGCTTGGAGTAGGGTCCAATTCTCCTGGGTCACGTTCGGTTGGAAAATCACGATCCTAAAGGTTTCATTCCGTTTGGACTCCGTTTGATATTCTATTTCTTCGAAATACTGAAAAAGGCAAAAAACAGCAATTCTGGGCTGGGCCTCCGGTTAATAGGTTAGTCCCAAAAGTAATATAAAAGTGGAAAATAAAGCCCAATATAGTCCAAAACAGTAGATAAAGTAGCATGGAGCAATCAAAAATTATAGATACGTTGGAGACGTATCAGGCATCCCCAAGCTTAATTCCTGCTCATCCTCGAGTAGGTAAATGATAAAAAAGAATTTTTGACGCGAAGTGATACTTTGGCATAATTTCAATGTAAATCTTCTTAATTGTGATATGAATATTAAGATCCGAAAGATTCAAGACAAAAGTTCATATTGACACAAAAATAATAATACTTCAAGCATACTAATCAAAGCAATCATGTCTTCTCAAAATAACATGGCAAAAGAAAGTTATCCCTACAAAATCATATAGTCTGGCTATGCTCCATCTTCCCCACACAAAATATTTAAATCATGCACAACCCCGATGACAAGCCAAGCAATTGTTTCATACTTATGACATTCTCAAAACTTTTTCAATCTTCACGCAATACATGAGCGTGAGCCATGGATATAGCACTATAGGTGGAATAGAAGGGTGGTTGTGGAGAAGACAAAAAGAGGGAAGATATTCTCACATCAACTAGGCGTATCAACGGGCTATGGAGATGCCCATCAATAGATATCAATGTGACTGAGTAGGGATTGCCATGCAACGGATGCACTAGAGCTATAAGTATATGAAAGCTCTACAAAAGAAACTAAGTGGGTGTGCATCAACTTGCTTGCTCACGAAGACCTAAGGCATTTTGAGGAAGCCCATCATTGGAATACACAAGCCAAGTTCTATAACGAAAAATTCCCACTAGTATATGAAAATGACAAAATGAGAGACTCTCTATCATGAAAATCTTGGTGCTACTTTGAAGCACAAGTGTGGTAAAAGGATAGTAGCATTGTCCCTTCTCTCTTTTTCTCTTATATTTTTATTTTTTTATTTGGGTCTTTCTCTTGTCTTTTTTTATGGCCTCTTTTTTTATTTTATTTTTTTGTAAAGTCCGGAGTCTCATCCCGACTTATGGGGGAATCATAGTCTCCATCATCCTTTCCTCACTTGGGACAATGCTCTAATAATGATGATCATCACACTTTTATTTTCCTTACAACTCAACAATTACAACTCGATACTTATAATAAAATATGACTCTATATGAATGCCTCTGGCGGTGTACCAGGATATGCAATGAATCATGAGTGACATGTATGAAAGAATTATGAACGGTGGCTTTGCCACAAATACAATGTCAACTACATGATCATGCTAGCAATATGACAATGATGGAGCGTGTCATAATAAATGGAATGGTGGAATGTTGCATGGCAATATATCTCGGAATGGCTACGGAAATGCCATGATAGGTAGGTATGGTGGCTGTTTTGAGGAAGGTATATGGTGGGTGTATGACACCGGCGAAAAGTGCGCGGTATTAGAGAGGCTAGCAAAAATGGAAGGATGGGAAAAGTGCGTATAATCCATCCAGTCAACATTAGTCATAAAGAACTCATATACTTGTTGCAAAAATCTAGAAGTTATCAAAGCAAAGTATTACGCGCATGATCCTAGGGGGATAGATTGGTAGGAAAAGACCATCGCTCGTCCCCGACCGCCACTCATAAGGAAGACAATCAATAAATAAATCATGCTCCGAGTTCATCACATAACGGTTCACCATACGTGCATGCTACGGGAATCACAAACTTCAACACAAGTATTCATCAAATTCATAATCACCCAACTAGCACGACTTTGATATTATCACCTGCATATCTCAAAGCAATTATCACGCATCAAACTTATCTTAGTATTCAATCACTCAAAAGAAAGTTTCACGCATCTTGAACACCAAGTATATTAACATTTAAGCAAATTACCATGCTATTAAAGGCTCTCAAAATAATCTAAGTGAAGCATGAGAGATCAAATAGTTTATTTAAAACAAATCCACCACCGTGCTCTAAAAGATCTAAGTGAAGTAATAGAGCAAAAATTATCACACTCAAAAGATATAAGTGAAGCACTATGAGCAAAACTACCAAGCTCAAAAGATATAAGTGAAGCACTATGAGCAAAACTATCAAGCTCAAAAGATATAAGTGAAGCACATAGAGTATTCTAACAAATTCCAATTCATGTATGGCTCTCTCAAAAGATGTGTACAGCAAAGATGATTGTGGTAGACTAACAAGCAAAGACACAAATAATACAAGACGCTCCAAGCAAGACACATATCATGTTGGTGAATAAAAATATAGCTCCAAGTAAATTACCGATGGAAGTGGACGAAAGAGGGGATGCCTTCCGGGGCATCCCCAAGCTTTGAATTTTTGGTGTCCTTGGATTATCTTGGGGGGTGCCATGGGCATCCCCAAGCTTAGGCTCTTGCCACTCCTTGTTCCGTAATCCATCAAAAGAATTCACCCAAAACTTGAAAACTTCACAACACAAAACTCAATAGAAATCTCGTGAGCTCCGTTAGAGAAAGAAAACAAAAGACTACTTCAAGGTACTGTAATGAACTCATTATTTATTTATATTGGTGTTAAACCTACTGTATTCCAACTTCTCTATGGTTTATAAACTAATTTACTAGCCATAGATTCATCAAAACAAGCAAACAACACACGAAAAACAGAATCTGTCAAAAACAGAACGGTCTGTAGCAATCTGTAACTAACGCAAACTTCTGGAACTTTAAAAATTATTACAAAATAGGAAGTCCTGGAAAATTTGTTTATTGATCAGAAGCAAAAAGAATCAACGCAAAAGCACGTTCCTGTGATTTATCATAACTAAATCCGTGCGCGCAAAGTTTCTGTTTTTCAGCAGAATCAAATCAACTATCATCGTAGGTTATCCTATAGGTCCTACTTGGCACAAACACTAATTAAAACATGAAACCACATCCAAACAGAAGTTATATGGATTATTTATTCCTAAACAGAAGCAAAAACAAAAAACACAAAAATAAAATTGGGCTGCCTCCCAACAAGCGCTTTTCTTTAAAGCCTTTTTAGCTAGGCATTGAGATTATGATGATGCTCACATGAAAGATAGGAATTGAAGCGCAAAGAGAGCATCATGAAACACATGACAAACACATCTAAGTCTAACATGCTTCCTATGCATAGGCATCTTATAGGCAAACAAATTATCATAACAAGCAAAAACTAGCATATGCAAGGAAGTGGAAAGAAACAATAGCAATCTCAACATAACGAGAGGTGAATTATTATCATGAAAATTTCTACAACCATATTTTCCTCTCTCATAATAATTACACGTAGGATCATAAACAAATTCAACAAAATAGCTATCACATAACATATTCTCAATACGATCCATATGCATGCAAAGTTGACACTCTTCCAAGATAGTGGGATTAACATTAACTAAAGTCATGACCTTTCTGAACCCACTTTTATAAAAAATATCATAAGATTGAACATATTCCAAATATGTGGGATCTAAAGTTGACACTCTTCCAAACCCACTTTCAATACTATTGCAAACATTATTATCAATCTCATATTCATCATGGGGCTTAAATAAATTTTCAAGGTTGTAAGAAGAATCACCCCAATCATGATCATTGAAACAAGTAGTAGACATACAAAAACTAGCACCCCCAAGCTTAGGGTTTTGCATATTATTAGCACAGTTGACATCAAGAGAATTTTATAGGAAAATCATTGCAATCATGCTTTTTATTCAAGGAGACATCGTGAATCTCTTCATAAATTTTTTCATCACAATTTTTAGATTCACGAATTTCAAGCAAAACTTCATAAAGATAATCTAGTGCACAAAACTTACTAGCAATTGGTTCATCATAATTGGATCTCTGAAAAAGATTAGCAAGTGGATGAGGATCCATAATCTTTTAGCAAGCGAAGATGCAAGCAAAAAGAAGGCACATGGTAACGGGAAGGCAAACGGGAAAAAGAGGAGGAGATTGGGAAAGAGAGGGTGAATAAAATGGCAAGGGTGAAGTGGGGGAGAGGAAAACGAGAGGCAAATGGCAAATAATGTAATGCGAGAGATAGGGATTGCGATGGGTACTTGGTATGGTTGACTTGCTTGCGTGAGCCTCCCCGGAAACGGCGCCAGTAATTCTTCTTGCTACCTCTTGAGCACTGCGTTGGATTTCCCCGAAGAGGAGAGGATGATGCAGTAAAGTAGCGTAAGTATTTCCCTTAGTTTTTGAGAACCAAGGTATCAATCCAGTAGGAGACCACGCACAAGTCCCTCGTACCTACACAAAACGATAGCAACTCGCAACCAACGCTTAGGGGTTGTCAATCCCTTCACGGTCACTTACGAGAGTGAGATCTGATAGAGATAATATTTTTGGTATTTTTGATAGATAGATGCAAAGTAAAAGTAAAGGCAAAGTAAAAAACAAAGCAAGTAAATAAAGTGATATAGATTGATATGATGAGAATAGACCCGGGGGCCATAGGTTTCACTAGTGGCTTCTCTCAAGAGCATAAGTATTCTACGATGGGTGAACAAATTACTGTTGAGAAATTGACAGAATTGAGCATAGTTATGAGTATATGTAGGCAATGATCATGTATATAGGCATCACGTCCAAAACAAGTAGATCGAAACGATTCTGCATCTACTACTATTACTCCACTCATCGACCGCTATCCAGCATGCATCTAGAGTATTAAGTAAAAACAGAGTAACGCCGTAAGCAAGATGACATGATGTAGAGGGATAAATTCATGCAATATGATAAAAACCCCATCTTGTTATCCTCGATGGCAACAATACAATACGTGCCTTGCAACTCTTTTTGTCACTGAGTAAGGACACCGCAAGATTGAACCCAAAGCTAAGCACTTCTCCCATTGCAAGAACTACCAATCTAGTTGGCCAAACCAAAAAGATAATTCGAAGAGACTTGCAAAGATAACTCAATCATACATAAAAGAATTAAGAGAAGAATCAAATATTTTCCATAGATAATACTGGATCATAAACCCAGAATTCATCGATCTCAACAAACACACCGCAAAAAGAAGATTACATCGAATAGATCTCCACGAGAGAGGGGGAGAACATTGTATTGAGATCCAAAAAGAGAGAAGAAGCCATCTAGCTACTAGCTATGGACCCGAAGTTCTGAAGTAAACTACTCACACTTCATCGGAGGGGCTATGGTGTTGATGTAGAAGCCCTCCATGGTGGATGCCCCCTCCGGCGGAGCTCCAGAACAGGCCCCAAGATGGGATCTCGTGGATACAGAAGGTTGCGGCAGTGGAATTAGGTTTTTTGCTCCTCTTCTAATCGTTAGGGGATACGTAGGTATATATAGGAGGAAGGAGTACGTCGGTGGAGCTCCGAGGGGCCCACGAGGTAGGGAGGCACGCCCTCCACCCTCGTGACCTCCTCGGGCACTGCTTGGAGTAGGGTCCAATTCTCCTGGGTCACGTTCGGTTGGAAAATCACGATCCTAAAGGTTTCATTCCGTTTGGACTCCGTTTGATATTCTGTTTCTTCGAAATACTGAAAAAGGCAAAAAACAGCAATTCTGGGCTGGGCCTCCGGTTAATAGGTTAGTCCCAAAAGTAATATAAAAGTGGAAAATAAAGCCCAATATAGTCCAAAACAGTAGATAAAGTAGCATGGAGCAATCAAAAATTATAGATACGTTGGAGACGTATCAGGCATCCCCAAGCTTAATTCCTGCTCATCCTCGAGTAGGTAAATGATAAAAAAGAATTTTTGACGCGAAGTGATACTTTGGCATAATTTCAATGTAAATCTTCTTAATTGTGATATGAATATTAAGATCCGAAAGATTCAAGACAAAAGTTCATATTGACACAAAAATAATAATACTTCAAGCATACTAATCAAAGCAATCATGTCTTCTCAAAATAACATGGCAAAAGAAAGTTATCCCTACAAAATCATATAGTCTGGCTATGCTCCATCTTCCCCACACAAAATATTTAAATCATGCACAACCCCGATGACAAGCCAAGCAATTGTTTCATACTTATGACATTCTCAAAACTTTTTCAATCTTCACGCAATACATGAGCGTGAGCCATGGATATAGCACTATAGGTGGAATAGAAGGGTGGTTGTGGAGAAGACAAAAAGAGGGAAGATATTCTCACATCAACTAGGCGTATCAATGGGCTATGGAGATGCCCATCAATAGATATCAATGTGACTGAGTAGGGATTGCCATGCAACGGATGCACTAGAGCTATAAGTATATGAAAGCTCTACAAAAGAAACTAAGTGGGTGTGCATCAACTTGCTTGCTCACGAAGACCTAAGGCATTTTGAGGAAGCCCATCATTGGAATATACAATCCAAGTTCTATAATGAAAAATTCCCACTAGTATATGAAAATGACAAAATGAGAGACTCTCTATAATGAAAATCTTGGTGCTACTTTGAAGCACAAGTGTGGTAAAAGGATAGTAGCATTGTCCTTCTCTCTTTTTCTCTCATATTTTTTATTTGGGCCTTTCTCTTCTCTTTTTTTATGGCCTCTTTTTTTATTTTATTTTATTCTAAAGTCCGGAGTCTCATCCCGACTTATGGGGGAATCATAGTCTCCATCATCCTTTCCTCACTTGGGACAGTGCTCTAATAATGATGATCATCACACTTTTATATTCCTTACAACTCAACAATTACAACTCGATACTTAGAATAAAATATGACTCTATATGAATGCCTCCGGCGGTGTACCGGGATATGCAATGAATCATGAGTGACATGTATGAAAGAATTATGAACGGTGGCTTTGCCACAAATACAATGTCACCTACATGATCATGCTAGCAATATGACAATGATGGAGCGTGTCATAATAAACAGAATGGTGGAAAGTTGCATGGCAATATATCTCGGAATGGCTATGGAAATGCCATGATAGGTAGGTATGGTGGCTGTTTTGAGGAAGGTATATGGTGGGTGTATGATACCGGTGAAAAGTGCGCGGTATTAGAGAGGCTAGCAAAAATGGAAGGATGGGAAAAGTGCGTATAATCCATGGACTCAACATTAGTCATAAAGAACTCATATACTTGTTGCAAAAATCTAGAAGTTATCAAAGTAAAGTATTACGCACATGGTCCTAGGGGGATAGATTGGTAGGAAAAGACCATCGCTCGTCCCCGACCGCCACTCATAAGGAAGACAATCAATAAATAAATCATGCTCCGAGTTCATCACATAACGGTTCACCATACGTGCATGCTATGGGAATCACAAACTTCAACACAAGTATTCATCAAATTCATAATCACCCAACTAGCACGACTTTGATATTATCACCTGCATATCTCAAAACAATTATCAAGCATCAAACTTATCTTAGTATTCAATTCACTCAAAATAAAGTTTCACATATCTTGAACACCAAGTATATTAACATTTAAGCAAATTACCATGCTATTAAAGACTCTCAAAATAATCTAAGTGAAGCATGAGAGATCAAATAGTTTCTTTAAAAAAATCCACCGCCGTGCTCTAAAAGATCTAAGTGAAGTAATAGAGCAAAAATTATCACGCTCAAAAGATATAAGTGAAGCACTATGAGCAAAACTACCAAGCTCAAAAGATATAAGTGAAGCACTATGAGCAAAACTATCAAGCTCAAAAGATATAAGTGAAACACATAGAGTATTCTAACAAATTCCAATTCATGTATGGCTCTCTCAAAAGATGTGTACAGCAAGGATGATTGTGGTAGACTAACAAGCAAAGACACAAATAATACAAGACGCTCCAAGCAAAACACATATCATGTTGGTGAATAAAAATATAGCTCCAAGTAAATTACCGATGGAAGTGGACGAAAGAGGGGATGCCTTCCGGGGCATCCCCAAGCTTTGACTTTTTGGTGTACTTGGATTATCTTGGGGGGTGCCATGGTAATCCCCAAGCTTAGGCTCTTGCCACTCCTTGTTCCATAATCCATCAAAAGAATTCACCCAAAACATGAAAACTTCACAACACAAAACTCAACAGAAATCTCGTGAGCTCCGTTAGAGAAAGAAAACAAAAGACTACTTCAAGGTACTGTAATGAACTCATTATTTATTTATATTGGTGTTAAACCTACTGTATTCCAACTTCTCTATGGTTTATAAACTAATTTACTAGCCATAGATTCATCAAAATAAGCAAACAACACACGAAAAACAGAATCTGTCAAAAACTGAAGAGTCTGTACAAATCTGTAACTAACGCAAACTTCTGGAACTTTAAAAATTATTCCAAAATAGGAAGTCCTGGAAAGTTTGTTTATTTATCAGGAGCAAAAATAATCAGCGCAAAATCACGTTCCTGTGATTTATCATAACTAAATTCATGCGCGCAAAGTTTCTGTTTTTCAGCAGAATCAAATCAACTATCATCGTAGGTTATCCTATAGGTCCTTCTTGGCACAAACACTAATTAAAACATGAAACCACATCCAAACAGAAGTTAGATGGATTATTTATTCCTAAACAGAAGAAAAAACAAAAAACACAAAAATAAAATTGGGTTGCCTCCCAACAAGCGCTTTTCTTTAAAGCCTTTTTAGCTAGGCATTGAGATTATGATGATGCTCACATGAAAGATAGGAATTGAAGCGCGAAGAGAGCATCATGAAACACATGACAAACACATCTAAGTCTGACATGATTCCTATGCATAGGCATCTTATAGGCAAACAAATTATCATAACAAGCAAAAACTAGTGTATGCAAGGAAGTGGAAAGAAACAATAGCAATCTCAACATAACGAGAGGTGAATTATTATCATGAAAATTTCTACAACCATATTTTCCTCTCTCATAATAATTACACGTAGGATCATAAGCAAATTCAACAAAATAGCTATCACATAACATATTCTCAATACGATCCATATGCATGCAAAGTTGACACTCTTCCAAGATAGTGGGATTAACATTAACTAAAGTCATGACCTTTCCGAACCCACTTTTATCAAAAATATCATAAGATTGAACATATTCCAAATATGTGGGATCTAAAGTTGACACTCTTACAAACCCACTTTCAATATTATTGCAAACATTATTATCAATCTCATATTCATCATGGGGCTTAAATAAATTTTCAAGGTTGTAAGAAGAATCACCCCAATCATGATCATTGAAACAAGTAGTAGACATAGCAAAACTAGCATCCCTAAGCTTAGGGTTTTGCATATTATTAGCACAATTGACATCAAGAGAATTTATAGGAAAATCATTGCAATCATGCTTTTTATTCAAGGAGCCATCGTGAATCTCTTCATAAATTTTTTCATCACAATTTTTAGATTCACGAATTTCTAGCAAAACTTCATAAAGATAATCTAGTGCACAAAACTTACTAGCAATTGGTTCATCATAATTGGATCTCTGAAAAAGATTAGCAAGTGGATGAGGATCCATAATCTTTTAGCAAGCGAAGATGCAAGCAAAAAGAAGGCACATGGTAACGGGAAGGCAAACGGGAAAAAGATGAGGAGATTGGGAAAGAGAGGGCGAATAAAACGGCAAGGGTGAAGTGGGGGAGAGGAAAACGAGAGGCAAATGGCAAATAATGTAATGCGAGAGATAGGGATTACGATGGGTACTTGGTATGGTTGACTTGCTTGCGTGAGCCTCCCCGGCAACGGCGCCAGAAATTCTTCTTGCTACCTCTTGAGCACTGCATTGGATTTCCCCGAAGAGGAGAGGATGATGCAGTAAAGTAGCGTAAGTATTTCCCTCAGTTTTTGAGAACCAAGGTATCAATCCAGTAGGAGACCACGCACAAGTCCCTCGTACATACACAAAACGATAGCAACTCGCAACCAACGCTTAGGGGTTGTCAATCCCTTCACGGTCACTTACGAGAGTGAGATCTGATAGAGATAATATTTTTGGTATTTTTGCTAGATAGATGCAAAGTAAAAGTAAAGGCAAAGTAAAAACAAAGCAAGTAAATAAAGTGATATAGATTGATATGATGAGAGTAGACCCGGGGGCCATAGGTTTCACTAGTGGCTTCTCTCAACAGCATAAGTATTCTACGGTGGGTGAACAAATTACTGTTGAGCAATTGACATAATTGAGCATAGTTATGAGTATATCTAGGCAATGATCATGTATATAGGCATCACGTCCAAAACAAGTAGATCGAAACGATTCTGCACCTACTACTATTACTCCACTCATCGACCGCTATCCAGCATGCATCTAGAGTATTAAGTAAAAACAGAGTAACGCCGTAAGCAAGATGACATGATGTAGAGGGATAAATTCATGCAATATGATAAAAAACCCCATCTTGTTATCCTCGATGGAAACAATACAATACGTGCCTTGCAACTCCTTCTGTCACTGAGTAAGGACACAGCAAGATTGAACCCAAAGCTAAGCACTTCTCCCATTGCAAGAACTACCAATCTAGTTGGCCAAACCAAAAAGATAATTCGAAAAGACTTGCAAAGATAACTCAATCATACATAAAAGAATTCAGAGAAGAATCAAATATTTTCCATAGATAATACTGGATCATAAACCCACAATTCATCGGTCTCAACAAACACACCGCAAAAAGAAGATTACATCGAATAGATCTCCACGAGAGAGGGGGAGAACATTGTATTGAGATCCAAAAAGAGAGAAGAAGCCATCTAGCTACTAGCTATGGACCCGAAGGTCTGAAGTAAACTACTCACACTTCATCGGAGGGGCTATGGTGTTGATGTAGAAGCTCTCCATGGTGGATGCCCCCTCCGGCAGAGCTCCGAAACAGGCCCCAAGATGGGATCTCATGGATATAGAAGGTTGCGGCGGTGGAATTAGGTTTTTGGCTCCTCTTCTGATCGTTCGGGGATACATAGGTATATATAGGAGGATGGAGTACGTCGGTGGAGCTCCGAGGGGCCCACGAGGTGGGGGCGCGCCCAGGGGGGCGCGCCCTCCACCCTCGTGACCTCCTCGGGCACTGCTTGGAGTAGGGTCCGATTCTCCTGGGTCACGTTCGGTTGGAAAATCACGATCTTGAAGGTTTCATTCCGTTTGGACTCCGTTTGATATTCTGTTTCTTCAAAATACCGAAAAAGGAAAAAAACAGCAATTCTGGGCTAGGCCTCCAGTTAATAGGTTAGTCCCAAAAGTAATATAAAAGTGGAAAATAAAGCCCAATATAGTCCAAAATAGTAGATAAAGTAGCATGGAGCAATCAAAAATTATAGGTACGTTGGAGACGTATCAGCTGGCAGCTGCATGCGAACGGCGGTGGGGTCTTGGTTGATGCGGCTATGGCTGTGGCTCCATTGATGTCCTCGGCAAGAGCCTTGCCGGGGGCCCGGCAAGGGTCTTGCCGCGGCGTCGCAGTCGTCCTCGGCAAGGCGCTTGCCGGGGGTCTCGTGGATCTTCTCGGCTAGGATCCCGCCGAGGGTCGCCGTCTTCTGGTCCTCATCTGATCTTGTGTGTTTATGATCTTGACAAAGATCTGCATGCCACCTCAGAGGTGCCTCCCAAGCCTTGGTTTCAGCGTGGTCGATTGGGTCGAAACCCGTGGGCCCAAGGATGGCTTGCTCTGTTGGTGTCGGGCAAGTTGCCCCAGCAAGGCTCTTGCCGGGGCCGCGGAGGCTACACCGGCAAGGGCCTTGCCGGGGGGTCCACCTCGCCCTCTTGCTTTTTGGTGTTTCTGGTCTTGGCGTTGCCTTCTTTGCCTCGGGCTTCGGCTTCTCTCCGGCTTCCCTCCTCGCCCTGCATAAGTGTGACCGTGGCGCGTGGCTCCGACTGCCCGTGCACAAGTAAAGGGGTAAAAAGGAGAGGCCCTACTTTTGTACACCGATAGGAGCCCCTGGGCCTGGGCCACACATAAGCGCGACGCGTTGTTGGGCCAGGCCCAGAACGGTGCGCGGGTAGGTGGGGTGGATTTTTACCGCAGTAACTGTTTCGTCCGCTGCGCTTCCCCATGACCCGCGTTGAACGCGCGACATGGGGGAGGGGGCGTGCGTGACGTGGGGGTCATGAGTGATGCGGTTCCCGCATGCATGCGTCACATCGCAGTTAATGGGAAAGGAGGCAACTCGCGCCTTCCCGGTAAAAAGGGATAACCGTGGGCGCGCTGCTCACTTTACCCTTCCTCCTGCGTCTTCCCCAATCTCAGAACCGCCGCCTCCCCCTACATCCTTTTTCTCGAGCCTTTTGCCTTCGCCCGCAGTTGCTGCATCTCCTGCTGTACTCCGTTCCTCGCACCTCGCAGTCGCCATGGCCCCCAAACTCGCCAAGGGCAAGGGAGTGGCCAAGGATGCCGGAGCGACGGAGCCACCAGAGAGTGCGTTGGCGGCGCTGCGGACGCAACTTGCCTACTTCCCCTCAACGGTTGATGTGTTCGAGCTCCGCAATTGCTTCAAGCCCCTGTGGGGGTGCAAGACGGGGGGAGAGACGAGGAGGCATCCGGCCACACGCGTCATCCCCGCCAACTGCACCGAAGCTGCCCCAAATCGGTATCCATTCTTCGTTGATTACTTCTCTTGCGGCCTCTGCCCCCCCATTTTGGATTTCTTCAACGACGGCATGCACACCTACGGCTTCCACCTTCTGGATTTTACTCCAAATGCCGCGGCGTGCATGGCTCTCTTTGCGCACCTCTGCGAGGGTTTTGCCGGGGTGCATCCCAACACGGCGCTCTTCCGCCATTACAACTTCCCTCGAATCCAACCGGTAGGCGCCATTTCCGGTTGCGTCGCCTGGATCCCACGGTCCAAGGGGGCATACCCGAAGGGCGCTCAGAAGGAGAGGTAGGAAGAATGGCGGAGCCGGCGGTGCTGGATTGAGGGGGATGATCCAGAAGATTTTTGCCAGGTTCGCCAGGCGCTGCCGGTCCGACGGATCGACTAGAGCGATATTGATGCTGACGATGCGAAGCTCACGGTCGCCACCACCAGGATTCTTCGCCTTACCGAGGCCGGTATCACCCTTGAGATGATTGGGGCGGATTTCATCCGTTGCCGAATCGCTCCGCTGCACAATAAGGGGAGTGATACGTCTCCGCCGTATCTATAATTTTTGATTGTTCCATGCCAACATTATTCAACTTTTATATACTTTTGGCAACTTTTTATACTTTTTTTTGGACTAACATATTGATCCAGTGCCCAGTGCCAGTTCCTGTTTGTTGCATGTTTTATGTTTCGCAGAAACCAATATCAAACAGAATCCAAGCGGGATAAAAACTGACAGAGAATTATTTTGGAATTTTTGTGATTTTTCGGAAGTAAAATCAACGCGAGACAGTGCCCGAGGTGGCTAGGAGATAGGGGCCCATGCCCACTCTAGGTGGCGCGCCCCCACCCTCCTGGGACACTCGTAAGGCGGTTGATGCCCTTCTTTGGCCGCAAGAAAGCTAATTTTTGGAAATGATCTAGGCGAAGGTTTCAATCCAATCGGAGTTACGGATCTCCGGATATAAAAAAAGGTGCTAGGGCAGAATTTCAGAACGCAGAAACAGAGAGATAGATCCAATCTCGGAGGGGCAATCGCCCCTCCCATGCCATGGGAGCCAAGGACCAGAGGGGAAACCCTTCTCCCATCTAGGGAGGAGGTCAAGGAAGAAGAAGAAGAAGGGGGGCCCTCTCCCCCTTGCTTCTGGTGGCGACGGAACATTGCCGGAGGCCATCATCATCACCGCAATCTTCACCAACAACTTCACTGCCTTCATCACGAACTCTTCCCCCCTCTATGCAGCGGTGTAATCTCTCTCTTACCCGCTGTAATCTCTACTTAAACATGGTGCTCAACGCTATATATTATTTCCCAATGATGTATGGCTATCTTATGAGGTTTGAGTAGATCCGTTTTGTCCTATGGGATAATTGATGATCGTGATTGGTTTGAGTTGCATGTTTTATTATTGGTGCTGTCCTATTGTGCCCTCCGTGTTGCGCAAGAGTGAGGGATTCCCGCTGTAGAGTTTGCAATATGTTTATGATTTGCTTATGGTGGGTAGCGTGAGTGAACAGAAGCACATACCCGAGTAAGTAGGTTGTTTGCGTATGGGATAAAGTGGACTTGATACTTTAATGCTATGGTTGGGTTTTACCTTAATGAATCTTTAGTAGTTGCGGATGCTTGCTAGAGTTCCAATCATAAGTGCATATGATCCAAGTAGAGAAAGTATGTTAGCTTATGCCTCTCCCTCAAATAGAATTGCAACAGTGATTACCGGCCTAGTTATCGATTGCCTTGGACAAATAACTTTCTCGTAACAAAAAGCTCTCTACTAATACTTACTTTATTGCATCTTTATCTGAACAGCCCCTACTTCTTATTTATGTGCTCTTTATTATCTTGCAAACTTATCCTTTCATACCTACAAAGTACTTCTAGTTTCATACTTGTTCTAGGTAAAGCGAACGTCAAGCGTGCGTAGAGTTGTATCGGTGGTCGATAGAACTTGAGGGAATATTTATTCTACATTTAGCTCCTCGTTGGGTTCAACACTCTTACCTATCGAAAACTGTTGCGATCCCCTACACTTGTGGGTTATCAAGACCTTTTTCTGGCGCCGTTGCCGGGGAGTCATAGCGTGGGGTGAATATTCTCGTGTGTGCTTGCTTGCTTTATCACTAAGTAATTTTTATTTGCTGTTCTAAGTTGTTCTCTATCTTTAGTTATGGATATGGAACACGAAATACCAAAAAAATTAGGTGTAGATGCTACTCATGGAGATGGGGAACCTCCTAAAACCCTTGATGCTTGTTATGTTCAAGATATTATGTACTACTTTGATAATCCTAAGAAAACCCCATTCAATTATGTTATGGGAGACACGTTGGATCAACGTGAATACTTTAGGGATTATCGCTTGACACAAAAAGGGAAGCTATTATGGGATCAAATTAATATGTTGTGTTGGTATGCTCGGGATCTATGCTTGAGATATGATATTACTTGTTGCTCTAGGATGAAGGCTCCACACCTTCCCTTTTCATGCAAATTCAATGATAATGAAACCTTAGCTTCTTATGCTAGAGGTATATATGATTACTATGATGTTGAACAAATTGAAGAATTTGTTGCTTTTAAGGCTGCTTATGAAATTTAGTCTTTGTTTGAAAAGTATGAAGCTTTAGATGATAATGTTTATAGGCCTGAAAATTTTGCTATATCGAAATATTTCTATGAAAATTATGAATACAATTACAATATTAATGCATTTATTGAGAAAGTCTCCGCTTTCCAAGAAGAGACTAATATTTTGCAGGAAGCTATGGAAGAAGAAATTGATGAAACTGTGAGCTCATTGGATGAAAAAGATGATGAGGAGAGCGAAGAACAAAAGGAGGAAGAGCGGATTGATCACCCGTGCCCACCTTCTAATGAGAGTAACTCTTCAACTCATACATTGTTTAATTCCCCTTCGTGCTTACCAAAGGATGATTGCTATGATCCCTTGAATTTGTTTGAAATATCCATTTTTGATGATGCTTGCTATGCTTGTGGCCAAGATGCCAATATGAAGTATGCTTATGGAGATGAACTTGCTATAGTTCCTTATGTTAAACATGAAATTGTTGCTATTGCACCCACGCATGATAGCCCTATTATCTTTTTGAATTCTCCAAACTACACTATATCGGAGAAGTTTGTGCTTATTAAGGATTATATTGATGGGCTGCCTTTTACCATTGCACATGATGATTTTGATAGATATAATATGCATGTGCTTTCTGCTCCTACTTGCAATTATTATGAGAGAGGAACTATATCTCCACCTCTCTATGTTTCCAATATGATAGAATTGCAAGAATCTGCTTATACTATGCATTGGCCTTTACTATGTGTGCATGAATTGTTCTTTTATGACATGCCGATGCATATGAAGAGAGTTAGACTTCGTTGTTGCATGATATATGTTACTTTGTGCTCACTACTAAATTACAAATCATTGTTAATTAAAATTGGCTTTGATATACCTTGGGTTCCGGGTGGATCCATTACTTGAGCACTATATGCCTAGCTTAATGGCTTTAAAGAAAGCGCTGCCAGGGAGACAACCCGGAAGTTTTAGAGAGTCATTTATTTCTGTTGAGTGCTTTTATATAGTTCAAAAACAAAAAAATAAAGAGGGGAACCTAAAACTTTTCAAAAAGGAAAGTGAAAGTAAGAAATACAAGCATTGTTGAAGTGGGAGAGCTCCTTGAACTTTGTTCATGCTCATGGAAACTTTGTGAATCTTAATTACATAAACTTTTCATCAACAATAATTATCCCCTTGTACAATTCCATTGTATTATAAAATAATGTGCCAAGGTTTGCCTTTAGGATGTTTACAATCCTTGTTGGTTTGTACGGTGCAGGACAGAAACTTTGGCTGTAGTGCGCGATTTTACATTTTTAACTGGAACGTCAAATGGTTCTAATTCCTTTTGCACTGTCTTTCTGTACAACTTGTTTATTTTTCCCAATTGTGGTAGAATTTTTGGGGTACCAGAAGTATGGTGAATGTTCAGATTGCTACAGACTGTTCTGTTTTTGATGCACAGTTTGCTTGTTTTGATGAATCTATCAATTTATATCAGTGGATTAAGCCATGGAAAAGCTATATTACAGTAGACACAATGAAAAAACAAAATATGAATTGGTTTGCAACAGTACCTATAGTAGTGATTTGCTTTATTATACTAACGGATCTTACCGAGTTTTCTGTTGAAGTTTTGTGTGGATGAAGTGTCTAATCGAGGATGTCTCGATATGAGGAAAAAGGAAGAGAGGCAAGAGCTCAAGCTTGGGGATGCCCGAGGCACCCCAAGTAAATATTCAAGGAGACTCAAGCGTCCAAGCTTGGGGATGCCCCGGAAGGCATCCCCTCTTTCTTCAACAAGTATCGATATGTTTTCGTATTTGTTTCGTTCATGCGATATGTGCAAGTCTTGGAGCGTCCTTTGCATTTAGTTTTTACTCTTCTTTTATGCAACATGCTGGTATGAGATAGTCCTTGGTTGATTTATAGAATGCTCATTGCACTTCACTTAAAATCTTTTGAGTATGGCTTTATAGAATGCTTCATGTGCTTCACTTATATCATTTGAAGTCTGGATTGCCTGTTTCTCTTCACATAGAAAACCGCCATTTGTAGAATGCTCTTTTGCTTCACTTATACTCCCTCCATCCCATAATGTAAGACGTTTTTTGACTCTACTGTAGTGTCAAAAAACATCTTATATTATGGGACGGAGGGAGTATTTGTTAGAGTGTGGGCATATCTTTTGTAGGAAGAATTAAACTCTCTTGCTTCACTTATATCTATTTAGAGAGATGACAGGATTTGGTCATTCACATGGTTAGTCATAAAATCCTACATAAACTTGTAGATCGCTGAATATGATATGTTTGATTCCTTGCAATAGTTTTGCGATATAAAGGTGGTGATATTAGAGTCATGCTAGTGGGTGGTTGTGGATTAGTAGAAATACTTGTGTTGAGGTTTGTGATTCCCGTAGCATGCACGTATGGTGAACCGCTTTTTGATGAAGTTGGATCACAATTTTATTTATTGATTGTCTTCCTTTTGAGTGGCGGTCGGGGACGAGCAATGGTCTTTTCCTACCAATCTGTCCCCCTAGGAGCATGCACGTAGTACTTTGTTTTCAATGGCTTGTAGATTTTTGCAATAAGTATATGAGTTCTTTATGACTAATGTTGATTACATGGATTATACGCACTCCCACCCTTCCACCATTGCTAGCTTCTCTTGTGCCGTGCAACTTTCGCCGGTACCATACACCCACCATATACCATCCTCAAAACAGCCACCATACCTACCTATCATGGCATTTCCATAGCCATTCCAAGATATATTGCCATGCAACTTCCATCATCATCATATACATGACTTGAGCATTTATTGTCATATTGCTTTGCATGATCGTAAGATAGCTAGCATGATGTTTTCATGGCTTGTCCGTTTTTTGATGTCATTGCTACACTAGATCATTGCACATCCCGGTACACCGCCGAAGGCATTCATATAGAGTCATATCTTTGTTCTAGACATCGAGTTGTAATATTGAGTTGTAAGTAAATAAAAGTGTGATGATCATCATTATTAGAGCATTGCCCCAGCGAGGAAAGGATGATGGAGACTATGATTCCCCCACAAGTCAGGATGAGACTCCGGAATTCATGAAAATAATAATAATAAAAGAGGCCAAAGAAGCCCAAATAAAAAAAAGAGGCCAAAGAAGCCCACAAAAAAATATAAAAAATATAATAAAAAATGAGAGAAAAAGAGAGAAGGGGCAATGTTTCAGAGTAGCACCATGTTCTTCATAGAGAGAATCTCCTACGCTTTCACTTTCATATACTAGTGGGAATTTTCATTATAGAACTTGGCTTGTATATTCCAACGATGGGCTTCCTCAAATGCCCTAGGTCTTCGTGAGCAAGCAAGTTGGATGCACACCCACTTAGTTTCTTTTTTCATACACTTATAGCTCTAGTGCATCTGTTGCATGGCAATCCCTACTCACTCACATTGATATCTATTGATGGGCATCTCCATAACCCGTTCATACGCCTAGTTGATGTGAGACTATCTTCTCCTTTTTGCCTTCTCCACAACCACCATTCTATTCCATCTATAGTGCTATGTCCCTGGCTCACGCTCATGTATTGCATGAAAGTTGAAAAAGTTTGAGATTACTAAAGTATGAAACAATTGCTTGACTTGTCATCGGGGTTGTGCATGATTAAATACTTTGTGTCATGAAGATAGGGCAACAACCAGACTATATGATTTTGTAGGGATAACTTTCTTTGGCCATGTTGTTTTGAAAAGACATGATTACTTTATTGGTACGCTTGAAGTATTATTGTTTTTATGTCAAATGATAGACTATTGCTTTGAATCGCTCGTGTCTTAATATTCATGCCATGATTAGACATATGATCAAGATTATGCTAGGTAGCATTCCACATCAAAAATTATTTTTTTTACCATTTACCTACTCGAGGACGAGTAGGAATTAAGCTTGGGGATGCTGATACGTCTCCGTCGTATCTATAATTTTTGATGTTCCATGCCAATATTATTCAACTTTTATATACTTTTGGCAACTTTTTATACTATTTTTTGGGACTAACATATTGATCCAGTGCCCAGTGCCAGTTCATGTTTGTTGCATGTTTTATGTTTTGCAGAAACCCAATATCAAACGGAATCCAAACGGGATAAAAACGGACCGAGAATTATTTTGGAATATTTGTGATTTTGGGGAAGTAAAATCAACGCGAGACGGTGCCCGAGGTGGCCAGGAGATAGGGGCCCACGCCCACTCCAGGTGGGCGCGCCCCCCACCCTCCTGGGACACTCGTAAGGCGGTTGATGCCCTTCTTTGGCCGCAAGAAAGCTATTTTTTGGAAAACGATCTGGGCGAAGGTTTCAATCCAATCGGGGTTACGGATCTTCGGATATAAAAGAAACGATGCCAGGGCAGAATTCCAAAAGCAGAAATAGAGAGATAGATCCAATCTCGGAGGGGCTCTTGCCCCTCCCAAGCCATGGGAGCCAAGGACCAGAGGGGAAACCCTTCTCCCATCTAGGGAGGAGGTCAAGGAAGAAGAAGAAGAAGAAGGGGGGCCCTCTCCCCCTTGCTTCTGGTGGCGCCGGAACGCTGCCGGAGGCCATCATCATCACCGCAATCTTCACCAACAACTTCACCGCCTTCATCACCAACTCTTCCCCCCCCCCTCTATGCAGCGGTGTAACCTCTCTCTTACCCGCTGTAATCTCTACTTAAACATGGTGCTCAACGCTATATATTATTTCCCAATGATGTATGGCTATCTTATGATGTTTGGGTAGATCCGTTTTGTCCTATGGGTTAATTGATGATCGTGATTGGTTTGAGTTGCATGTTTTATTATTGGTTCTGTCCTATTGTGCCCTCTGTGTCGCGCAAGCGTGAGGGATTTCCGCTGTAGGGTTTGCAATATGTTTATGATTTGCTTATGGTGGGTGGCGTGAGTGAACAGAAGCACAGACCCGAGTAAGTAGGTTGTTTGCGTATGGGATAAAGGGGACTTGATACTTTAATGATATGGTTGGGTTTTACCTTAATGAATCTTTAGTAGTTGCGAATGCTTGCTAGATTTCCAATCATAAGTGCATATGATCCAAGTAGAGGAAGTATGTTAGCTTATGCCTCTCCCTCAAATAGAATTGCAACAGTGATTACCGGTCTAGTTATCGACTGCCTTGGACAAATAACTTTCTCATAAAAAAAAGCTCTCTACTAATACTTACTTTATTGCATCTTTATCTGAACAGCCCCTACTTTTTATTTACGTGCTCTTTGTTATCTTGCAAACTTATCCTTTCGCACCTACAAAGTACTTCTAGTTTCATACTTGTTCTAGGTAAAGACAACGTCAAGCGTGCGTAGAGTTGTATCGGTGGTTGATAGAACTTGTGGGAATACTTATTCTACCTTTAGCTCCTCGTTGGGTTCGACACTCTTACTTATCGAAAACTGTTGTGATCCCCTACACTTGTGGGTTATCAGGGAGGTCGGCCTGGCTTTTGCCGAACACCGCTGACATCATGAGGCTCTGCCCCGGCCTCGTCCACAACCTCGCGGTGATGAGGCACGCCCGTCTCTGCGAACGGCTCTTCCAGCTCAACGTGAACCGCGATGGTGAGGTCGAGCGGTCCGGCAAGGCCGCGAGGGCCGCCGCAAGGGCCGGCAAGGTCGCCAAGGGGGCCCTGTTTAAGTTGCCGGCGGGAGTAGTCCCGTTGAGCAACAACTCTCGCCGGTCTGACATCATTTCCATGATGCCGGATTTCAACGCGCATGGTCTCGACCCGAGCTGGGTTGAGCCGGAGGAAATTCAAGTGCAGGAGTTCTTCGACACCTTGCATGAGGGGTACGTCACCACCAAGCCGCGGCTCGTCCAGGACACTACCCAGGCGGAGCTGGACTACATCATCGCCAGGGCGATGGAGGCGGAGCTCGCCAAGGAGGCCGGCAGCGCCAGCGGCATGGAGGACAAGGCCGCGGCGGAGGCAGAGGAGAAGGAGCTCGCCCAGTGGGCGGAGGCCGCTGAGGAGTCCAGCAGCGCCGGCACCTGGGCTCCTCTCATCGAAGATGCGGTCGATGAGTCACCGGAGATGGAGGCCGAGGCTGTCAATCCTCCGGCCACGGGGAGCGGGCAGGTTCTACGGTGGGCCACCTCTGGCGAGCCGGTTCGGCCCGGCAGGGCCGTACAACCACGGCAAGCCTAGGAGGGGGCCGGGCGCCAGCCGAGGGTCGTGGCAGCGAACAAGTCAGTGAAGGCCGCGGTGGCAAAGAAGAGAGCGATCGCCTATTCTTCGTCCAAACGCCCTCGGACTCCATCAGCTTCCCCTCCTCCGGCGGATGATGACGTAGGGGTCACCTTCGACTTTGGGTCCCTCAACCCATGGAGGAAGGGGAAAGCGGCAGAGGAGGAGGAGGTGGAGGACGAGTAAGTATTGTTCCTTTTTGTCATCTCCACCCTCCTCAGACCGTGCCACTTATCTCGACTCGTCTTCATTTTTGCAGGGACGCGGAGACGCTGGCCCAGAGGGTGAAGAGGGCCAAGGCTTCAGCGGGCAGCCAGCCCCCGGCAGGCGCTGCTGGCGCGCCGCTGGTGGTGTTGAGTAGTCCAGATACCAGCCCCCGGCACAGCCCCCAGCGTAAGTCCATCACTCGTCCCTCGTCAACGCGTGTTGGGGGGATGGTCTCTTGGTGCTAACCTTGCCGCATTTGCAGGAGGGGGACAACAGCAGCAGGAGCCATAGAGGGCTGCCCTCAACACGCCCCTCCCATCGACCCGCCGCCCTGAGTGGTGTCCCCGGCAAGGGCGCAAGGCACCGAGCCCATGCACACGGAGGAGGAGGAGGATGCAAACTCAGGCGCCGGTGGCTTTGCCTCGGCACCAAAAATTTGCGGGGAGGGGACCTCTGCTTCCTAGCCCGACACAGGTAGGCCACTTGCCTTCCGTCCCTATTTTCTCTCTTATTCTTTTTTTGAATCTTGATCTTGGCCTCGCCTCATCCCCTTCTCGGTATCTAGATCTCCCCTCGATGGACCCAGAGGACGTCGACACAGTCATCGAGGTTGTCGCCAAGGACGCCGCGGCGGAGGCCGAGAAGATTGCTGCCGAGGAGGCCACCAAGGGGCCCTCCGGGGAGTCCAGCAAGGCCGCTGCCGAGGAGTCTAGCAAGGGGATTGCCGAGGAGGCCAGCAAGGCCGCTGGCGAGGAGGAGGTGGTTGATGACCAGCCTTCCTCCTCCGCTGCCTCCAGCTCCGGCAGGTATCTGAGGGTGAGTGACGACCTCTTGATCCACCTCCCAGGGTCGTCGAGCTCCAGGGCGCCCGTCGAGGGAGAGGTGTTCGACGAGGAGGTGCTTGCCGGTGCCGGGCTCGAGGTCGTTGACGAACCGAGCACTAGTGGCGATGGTTCTCAGGAGGAGAGGCTTCTTCAGGCCATGGGCGCCAATTTCCAGAAGCTCCAGGCGCTCCTCCGTGCCCGCCTAGACAAGGCCAAGTCCAGGATGGCAGCGGTGGACAAGGCGGAGGCGGACCTCAAGGCGCGCGTCGCCAAGACGCAGGCTTGGTTCCGCCAGGCTTGTGAGGAGCTGAAGGTTGCCCAGGGTGAGCTGGCCAAGCGCGACGTGGAGCTCACCATGAAGTGGGTCGACATTGAGAAGGCCCGGGAGACGGCGGAGAACTAGCCGCTGCAGCCGAGGCCGTTCGAACCCAGCACTAGGCCGCGCTGAACTCCCAGGAGAAGGACCTCGCCAAACGCGAGGCGGCCGTCGATGCCAAACTCCGCGCCAAGGACGAGGAAGTGGAGAAACTCGTCGTGCAGCAGACCCAAGGGCTGGAGCAGAGGCACAAGGAGGCACTCAATGCCCAGGCTTTGGTCCACACCGACAAGGTGAAGGAGCTGGAGGTGGCGGGGGACTAGCTGAAGAAGCAATCCGTGGAGCTGACGGAGGAGAGGGACGCGGACAAGGGCGCCTTGGCTGACGCGCAGGCCTCAGTCCTCGGGAAGGCCAAGCTGCTCTCCGCGGCCAACAACTCCATCAGGGACCTGAAACTAAAGTTGGAGAGCCTCGACGGGATGCTCTCGGAGGCCAAGGACCGAGAGGGAACCCTGGCCAAGCAGTTGGAGACCGAGAGGCAGCTGCGGAAGGACGAAGCAGCCAACCACAAGGATTCTGTGGAGGGCATGAACCACTGGATGGGCCGTCTCGTGGACGTCGCTAGCAGGATCACCATGCAGCTGGCTACCATGGGGATGCCAAATGTGAGGTACGCCCCAGAGAGTAGCAGGATCACAAACGCCAAGCTGACCCTGTTCTTCGAGGGCGTCCTCGGGGCCCTGGAGCAGCTTCACTCCAACCGGGCGGCCTCCCTGGCTGATGAGTCCCGGAGACTTTGCCGGGGCGCCATGACCAAGGTCCTCACCAAGGTGGCATACTGGTATCCTGACCTCGACTTCAACGCTGCGCTGGAGAGCTTGCCGGAGGATGCTAACCTCGCATTTCTCAAGGAGCGTATCAAGCCCATCATCAGTGGTATCGGCGGAATTCAGAGGGTGGAGCGCCAGCGCCGGGATTAGGCGCCCCGTCTCTTATCATCGCTGCAGGTTCATGACCAAGACAATTTCTATCTTTAGTTAGAATCGCAGCGGCAACTGATGTAATATAACTCTGCAGTACTTTCGATATGATGCATGCTATTTTCCTGTCTGATCTTCCCTTTGTACGTTCACCCTACGCTAAATGGGTAGGCTTGTCGGCGCGTAAACCCAGGGCGGTACCTTGAGGACGGATCCCCAATGGCCTGCCGGGTGCGCTTGCAGCCAAGCGAACCGCCTTGCCGCTCGCAACGCAGCCGCTCGAACTGTCGAGCTTGACTCGAGTCAGAATCAAGAGTGTTGCTGATTGCGGAAGGCTACCCTGCCACTCTCGACGCAGCCGCTTGAGCTATTGAGCAGACTCGAAACAGAACAAGGGCGTTGCCAATCGCGGAAGGGTCCTGGACTAGGGGGTGTCCGGATAGCCGAACTATCATCTTAGGCCGGACTCCAAGACTATGAATGTCACGCCCAATATGCGACCCTATCCAAAAGGAACTCGAAGGTCCCACCAAGGATAGACCCGCATATTGGAACGCTTTTGCAAGGTGGATATCATTACATCAACATTACATAATAGATGGGGATACATACAAGAGGCATACAATGCCACATGAATACAACATCACCACATACAAGAACAACATCCGACTACGGATGAAACACAAATAGAAACTCAAACAATATCCACCCTGCTAGCCCAGGCTGCCGACCTGGAACCTATCCCCTGATCGAAGAAGAAGCAGAATAAGAACTCCAAAACAAGCAAGCATCGCTCTCGCGTCATGATCATTGCATAACCTGTACCTGCAATTGTTGTTGTAGTAATCTGTGAGCCACGAGGACTCAGCAATCCCATTACCATGGGTATCAAGACTAGCAAAGCTTAAAGGGAAAGGAAGGGGTAAAGTGGTGAGGTTGCAGCAGCGACTAAGCATATATGGTGGCTAACATACGCAAATGAGAGCGAGAAGAGAAACAAAGGAACGATCGTGAAGCTAGCAATGATGAAGAGGTGATCCTGAACACCTACTTATGTCAAACATAACCCAAAGACCGTGTTCACTTCCCGGACTCCGCCGAGAAGAGACCATCACGGCTACACACTCGGTTGATGCGTTTTAATTCGGATCTGGTGTCAAGTTATCTACAACCGGACATTAACAAATTCCCATCTGCCACATAACCACGGGCACGGCTCTCGAAAGTTTATACCCTGCAGGGGTGTCCCAACTTAGCCCATGACAAGCTCTCGCGATCAACGAAGGAATAGACCTTCTCCCAGGAAGACCCGATCAGTCTCGGAATCCTGGTTTACAAGACATTTCGACAATGGTAAAACAAGACCAGCAAGACCTCCCGGCGTGCCGACATCCTGATAGTAGCCGCGCGTATCTCGTCTCAGGCCACGACCGGATGAGCAATCCGTACAACTAAAACTAGACCTCAAGTTTCCCTGAGGGGGCGCTGCAAAGGGCTCTAGTTCGGACCAACACTTAGACAAGCATTGGCCCGGGGGGGGGGGAGGCTAAAATAAAGATGACCCTTGGGTTAATTACTCCCAAGGGAAACATAGGTGGTGGTGAGGCAAATGGTAAAACCAATGTTGGGCCTTGCTGGAGGAGTTTTATTCAAAGCGAACTGTCAGGGGGGTCCCATAAATCACCCGACCGCGTAAGGAACGCAAAATCCGGGAACATAACACTGGTATGATGGAAACTAGGGCGGCAAGAGTGGAACAAAACACCAGGCATAAGGCCGAGCCTTCCACCCTTTACCAAATATATAGATGCATTAATAATATAAGAGATATTGTGATATCCCAACCAAAAATCCTGTCCACCATGGAGCAATCTTCAACTTCACCTGCAGCTAGCAACGCTATAAGAGGGGCTGAGCAAAGCGGTAACATAGCCAAGCAATGGTTTGCTAGGAAGGGTGTCAAAGGTTAGAGGTTCATGGCAATTTGGGAGGCTTGAAGAGCAAAAGATAGGTAACGCAGCATAGCGATAGAATGAAGCAACTAGCATAGCAATGATAGTAGTGAGATCCAGGGTAACGGTCATCTTGCCTGAAATCCCGCTAGGAAGAAGAACGAGTCCATGAAGAAGACGAACGGATGAAGCCGAACCAATTGTAGACGAACGAATCCTCACGATCGAAACGAAACGGGAACTATCGAGAAGAAGCACACAACATAGTAAACACACCACAAATGAAAAAGACATGATGCACAACAAGCATGATGCATGGCAAAGCTACATGAAGCTACTCATGGCAAGAGATGATGCAAACAAGAACAACACATCAAGGCAAGCTTAAATGAGGCCGGAAACAACATATAACAATTCCGGTAAGTCCTCATATGCATATTTCGAAATTGGTCCAGATCTGAATAAACCTTATGTTCAAGTTCTTAAACAGCAAGTTAAAGATCACCAATAGGATCTACACGAGATTCTAGTCAAGTTACATATAAAGTTCATTAGATTTGAAGCTACGGCCTAGAAGATATGAGCAAAAGAAGTTACACATGGCATTGATGCAAAATGCAACCAAACATCAAGCAAACACCTCAAAAACAAGGATGCAATATGATAATATGAAGCTACATACAAAATCAAGCAAGTTTCATATAGAGCACACTCAAAACGGAGCAACGGTGCAACACATACACTCTATACAAGTCATAGCAACAATCTGTCCATAACAGCAATTAGGCATCTTGCAAGCATCAAAACATAAGCTACAGCATCCCAACATAATAACAAAAGGCATGGGCATGAAGTACAGGTAAAGCATAACAAAACATGAACACTGAGCTATCTCCAGAAATCACTAGAACATGCTCCAAAACACATGGTAAGATTGCAAATAATAACAGTTTCAGACTTTAGCAGAAATAACATCAGGTTGCAATGTTCAGAGCTATCAAACAATATGTTACAGGAACATATCATGGCAAACAAAGGCATGGCATGAATCTACTAAAAGCATAGATCAAAAGTTCCTTACTGACCATAAGTCAAAAAGGATCAGAAGATATGATGGCACCCATGTAAACATGGCAAGTTATATTACATATTTATACATGGCAGGAACAACAATAAGTAGGCATGTTGGTGAGCTTGAACCACTCACCACAGAGCAATACATGGCATGGCAAGGCAACCAACAGTAAGAAGACATATTTGTGAAGCTAAGCATGGCAAGAGCAAGTTCATAGGGTACATGGATCACTAGCAAAACACATGGTAACTAGTGAACTTAATGTTAACAGGCAGACAGCAACATTTTCAAGCAACTTTAGAGCAATATAACAACATGTTCCAGCAGGCTATAATTGTAACCAAGGGCATGAATGGATAGAGCATGACATGTAGATCAAAACATGTTTATAGGGCATCTCCAGATTATGCATAGAATGATTAGTAGCAACATGTTAACATAGCAACAAAATATATCAGAATCTATCAGGAAAACAGCAACAACAACTACCCTACTTAGCAAGCTTGATACACTCAGCACACAACTCACAAAAATACATGGCATACACCCCTGGAAAGATGGCATGGCATAGATCAAAACACATGAAGACATCAACCTCATAGGATGCACACATCAATCATGGCAAAAATGATAAATGAGCAAGTTATAACAGTTTCGGCAGGTTAACATCAACATGCACTCTTCCAACAGCATTTCGGGTATCAAGATGAGCTCAAATGAAAATGATGCAATGGAATGAAATGAAGTACTCGTCGAGGCGAACAATTTGACATATTACACGCACAAAACGGAGCTACGGATGCAGAGACACGATGCTATGAACATGGCATAATAATGTCCATAACTTCGGGGACTTAGCAGAAAAAATCACCTCGCGGCTAGGGTTGACCGCGGCACGGTTTCCGAGGCCGGGCCGGAGCTCTCGCCGGAGCTGGGCGGCGCCGGCAACGAGGAAGGAGGCCGGAGATGGGGGGCCGGCGAGGGGGGCGCGGCGAGCGCCGGCGGGAGACGGGCGCCGAACGGGAGGCGGGCGCCGGCCAGGAGGCGGCGCGGGGCGCACGGC